>NW_025533734.1:0-160000 GCF_020615455.1 Coregonus clupeaformis | reverse complement strand
AAGAATCCCATACATTTTGAAAAAACCCAGTTGTTCCTATTTTTTCTAATCCTGTCTTTGTTGGTTCAACTGCTATAGTAATTAGTGGTCCTTGGGTAGTGGTCATAGTTACATTAACTATTTCAGGTTCTTCTACCTGTCTAGATTGGTGTTTGGAAATAGGATCAATGTCCATTGTTGTTATACTATTCCCTTCTGACCCTTTAGTGCTAACTATTTCCAATATGTACTTTGCATTATTTTCTTGAGTCAATTCCTTTAAGGTAATTTCCCAACTAGTGTCTCCTTTGTTAACTTCTATTTGGCAGCCATATTCATCCCAGATTGCTTCTCCTCTTGTTTGATGATTAGCCCACCCACAAAGTGATTTTTTCTGGCAGAGGTTTTATTCTTCTGTAGTGTCTGAAGGTCTATGATTTTGGTGACATTTGCAAATGGTGTAATAGATGAACTTTACTCTGCTTTGCTGAAGCATCTGGAAAGCATTGCTACATAGGCTTCTTGGAATAGAGGACATTTGGAGATATGTGGAGGCCAGGGATTGGTCTATCTAAAACCACCCATCTTATGTTACATAGGATAAATACCATGTTTGAACAAAGGACGGGGGAATAACATATCAGAGATTGGGTCCGGTTATTCTCCAGATATCTGCAGATGTCTGTAAATTGACGCTGAACTCTTTTGATACAATAAACCTTTATAATCAAAGTACAGTGTCCGTGGATTCCTTGTTCTCACAGCATAATCAGCATCGTTGTCTCGGACACTACAGAATGGCGATGAGGATTTGGGACATGTTACGTCTTTTCTCAGCGTTCCATTCATGGGCTACGAAGTGACACCCGCTCAAGACTCCAGCAGATAAGGTGAGATTTCTCACAGCTTTGGGCGCTGGTCGGTTCGTGTGCTTGTGTGTGTGTGTGCGTTGAGGAGATGTACCGTCAAAGGACTTGTGTGTGCGCTTTGCTGTTATTTGCTGTGTGATGAGAATCCGTTCTAAATTTCTAAATTTGTTTGCTTTGTTCCCAACGTAACCTCTCATTGAATATCTGCAACTCAAGGTAGCAGAAATTTAGGAAGGAACAATGAGAAATAAGGAGCGACGGTAGCATGCTTAGTGTATTGTATGAACGGATGCATTCTTGTTTGAATATGTGTGTGTGTGTAGAGAGAGAGAGCCTATGCATGTGTGTAAAAGGGGGAGGTCTCTGCTGTGTGTCGACTAAGGCTATGACAACAGGGGTTTTAGTTTTTTGTAAGGAAATATGTTAGTTAAGGTTAAAATCTTATGAGTCTCCATTAGAGAGAAAGTTGACAAATTGTTAAAGAACTATGAGCCCCTGGGAGGACGATAATTTGTAATGGATAAGAAAATAACTATAAATCTGCAGATTAGAATAAGTGAAGATAAGAAACTTTGAAGTAGGATTTGTGTTCTATGTTCTGTGTTGGTTTGTGAGTTTTGTCAAGTGTTACTGTTTGTCTGTGTTGGAATTGGAGGGACAGCTGCTCTGTCTGCTTTCTGTTGTTTAGCTTGGAGAGAACTGCTTGGGAGAGCTCCTTTCACTCTGAAATCGCATTGGTGAATGAGCTGCGCATGCGTGGTATTTTATGAGTTTAGAGTTACGTAGATCAAATATGCCACTCCCCTGCCTGCACTGAGCTACTGTGACATGCAGACAGAGTAGAAAGGGGGAGACTTACATACGATTAAAGTATTCTGTTCGTTAAATCGGCTGTTGCTTAACTATGTAACTATTTGATTGAGATCTATTGAATTTATAAATGAGAAGATATGTTAAAGGATTAAAAAAAAATAATAATAAAAAAAAAAAAATAATAAAAATAATAATAATAATAATAATAATAATATTGTTATTGCGCTATTTATAATATTCCTGAGTTAAACTGTTTGCTTATTTCTTAGCGCGAATGTGAACATAGGTATGTCTAAAAGGGTATTGTATGGTTGAAATAACCCAGTGAGTGCATAAAATACTAAATTCTTGTCTGTTCCTTTTGTTCTTCTGTCACGTGAGAGACGAGAAGGAGGAGACAGAGAGAGAGAGGAGGTGCTGACAAGTGCATCACACGACAATATGTGCTGCGATGGATCCAGTCCAATTAAGGCCAGTACTGTTCTATCCACAAAACATACTTTCCCTTACAGGATATAATAGCTACATTGTGTATGCATAGAATATTTCATGTTGTGACCATTTCACAGGAACTTGGCAACAGACTGATGAATTGATGTAATTGAGAATTGCACATTACGGTTTTTGTGAATGAGTTGTTTTGATTAGAGTTGTGTTGGAAATCCAGCACTGACATTATTCTGTAAAATTAAGGTACTTGGGTGATTATTAAGCAATTGGTTTGTGAGTGTGTTGCTGGATTAGAGGTCTTTCTTTTTTGGATTGCTCTGAAGTTGACTACTTTCCTTTACTTTTCCTGATCGGATGCGGTAAGATTGCCACTAATCAATAATTTGGTAAACTAAAATTAATAAAATAAATGGATATATTAATTAATTAATTAATTGATAGATTAATTAATTAATTAATTCATTCATTCATTTTAATAAATAAAATTAAAAAGGAGGGAAACATATAAAAGAGTCATTACAATGGGGGAAAATGACATCAAAACTGCAAAAGTAATTACTCCTGTTGATGTAGTACAAAATAGTAATCCTCTGGTATTGCAAGGTTATCTGGAAAATGGAATAAACGTTGGCCTGACATTGAACAACCATGGCCAGTGGAAGGGACTCTTAACCCAGACGTCATCAAGATAATGCAAGTGCTTGTATCCACGTATAAGGCAGATCAAAAGAAGGGGAAAAAAGGGGAACAACATAAAGAAAAGAGACAAAGAGAGTTGGGTGTTCTTAACCCTCCCGTTGTCCTGTCCGGGTCAAAAAGACCCAGGCTATGTGTTAGAGTGAATGAAAATTAAGTCCATCCAATCCCAAGTGTGAGCGTCATGCCCAGCATTGTCCTTAACTTCTTTTCGTAGTCCTTTGAGCTTAGTCATTGCTTCAGTGAATGAACCATCCAGAGCAGTATTGTTGGGGATAAAAGTACAACATTCATCTCCAAACATAACACAAACGCCACCTTTTTCCGCTAATAGCCAGTTTAGAGCATGCCTATTCTGCCATGCCATTCTACTGGTAGCCTGTACTTGCACTCCTAGAGCTGATAATCCAGAGTCTGTGTAATTAATAAACCTTTGTTGATTATAATAAATAAAAAAATTCCACTCTAGGTTTTTGTTGGTTGAAATCCAGACAAATATTGATTCAAATCCTGCTTTAATTTCATCTCTTGCCTTATATTCATTTGGAATTCCTCTGGGTTGACCTATTGCATCTAAATATACATTGGGGTCATGTTCATAAGATCTTTTTACCCTTTTATTTTTATTCTGTGCATCCCTATTTGTTGTTTTGTCTACCTCCCACTCTGATATAACCACCTCCTGAAGCATTTGTACTCTAGCACATACTCCCTTCCATCCTTTAGGCAAAGTAGCTCTAAGCTTTTGTTCTCCACATACCCAAAAAGAAATCTGCCACTGCCACCGATTGATCCTCATAAGGAGAAATCAATGGCATTGCCAGTGTTTGCTTCTCACATTCCCCAGGGTCACCTGGCCCTACATTTGTAGCTATTACCCCAGTACTTGATCCTGCTGCCTGATAAACTGCTCTGTGGGGGTATCTGCATTCCAGGACATATCTTTATTTAGGTGCCATGTGGTCTCACACTTTCCCTTAAATTTTCCCAAATCGTGCTCCCCATCCGTTTTATTGTAGCATTCATAATTTTGATTATAGTCTATACGGTATTTTTCCGGTGCTTCCATTTTTCTGGGCTCTATTCTGATATCACATTTTTTACACCACTCTCCCCATCCTACTTGATTATAGAATATGTAATGATAGGGATTTCCCAAAAATGATAAACATTCTGCAGGACAGTAGGGCCTTTCTCCTCTTTTAAGATGACAGTAGCTTCGTTTAAAGTTAGCACCGTCCTTGTAACTGTGTGGATTTGGTATTACTATCAATTATTTTAATGGAGAAGGAGCACATACTAAACAATTAGTTTTTCTATTAATTATTTTAGCTGAATATTGTGCCCATTTGTACCAATCATCTTGCATGGCTACCTCCCATAGCCTTTCTATTTTTGTTGATGTTTTCATTACTTTCGGTATTACTGTTGGGGCTGAGGTAGATTGTCTATTTTCCTGATCTCCCGAATTAGTTAAAGAATCCCATACATTTTGAAAAAACCCAGTTGTTCCTATTTTTTCTAATCCTGTCTTTGTTGGTTCAACTGCTATAGTAATTAGTGGTCCTTGGGTAGTGGTCATAGTTACATTAACTATTTCAGGTTCTTCTTCCTGTCTAGATTGGTGTTTGGAAATAGGATCAATGTCCATTGTTGTTATACTATTCCCTTCTGACCCTTTAGTGCTAACTATTTCCAATATGTACTTTGCATTATTTTCTTGAGTCAATTCCTTTAAGGTAATTTCCCAACTAGTGTCTCCTTTGTTAACTTCTATTTGGCAGCCATATTCATCCCAGATTGCTTCTCCTCTTGTTTGATGATTAGCCCACCCACAAAGTGATTTTTCTGGCAGAGGTTTTATTCTTCTGTAGTGTCTGAAGGTCTATGATTTTGGTGACATTTGCAAATGGTGTAATAGATGAACTTTACTCTGCTTTGCTGAAGCATCTGGAAAGCATTGCTACATAGGCTTCTTGGAATAGAGGACATTTGGAGATATGTGGAGGCCAGGGATTGGTCTATCTAAAACCACCCATCTTATGTTACATAGGATAAATACCATGTTTGAACAAAGGACGGGGGAATAACATATCAGAGATTGGGTCCGGTTATTCTCCAGATATCTGCAGATGTCTGTAAATTGACGCTGAACTCTTTTGATACAATAAACCTTTATAATCAAAGTACAGTGTCCGTGGATTCCTTGTTCTCACAGCATAATCAGCATCGTTGTCTCGGACACTACAGAATGGCGATGAGGATTTGGGACATGTTACGTCTTTTCTCAGCGTTCCATTCATGGGCTCACGAGTGACACCCGCTCAAGACTCCAGCAGATAAGGTGAGATTTCTCACAGCTTTGGGCGCTGGTCGGTTCGTGTGCTTGTGTGTGTGTGTGCGTTGAGGAGATGTACCGTCAAAGGACTTGTGTGTGCGCTTTGCTGTTATTTGCTGTGTGATGAGAATCCGTTCTAAATTTCTAAATTTGTTTGCTTTGTTCCCAACGTAACCTCTCATTGAATATCTGCAACTCAAGGTAGCAGAAATTTAGGAAGGAACAATGAGAAATAAGGAGCGACGGTAGCATGCTTAGTGTATTGTATGAACGGATGCATTCTTGTTTGAATATGTGTGTGTGTGTGAGAGAGAGAGAGCCTATGCATGTGTGTAAAAGGGGAGGTCTCTGCTGTGTGTCGACTAAGGCTATGACAACAGGGGTTTTAGTTTTTTGTAAGGAAATATGTTAGTTAAGGTTAAAATCTTATGAGTCTCCATTAGAGAGAAAGTTGACAAATTGTTAAAGAACTATGAGCCCCTGGGAGGACGATAATTTGTAATGGATAAGAAAATAACTATAAATCTGCAGATTAGAATAAGTGAAGATAAGAAACTTTGAAGTAGGATTTGTGTTCTATGTTCTGTGTTGGTTTGTGAGTTTTGTCAAGTGTTACTGTTTGTCTGTGTTGGAATTGGAGGGACAGCTGCTCTGTCTGCTTTCTGTTGTTTAGCTTGGAGAGAACTGCTTGGGAGAGCTCCTTTCACTCTGAAATCGCATTGGTGAATGAGCTGCGCATGCGTGGTATTTTATGAGTTTAGAGTTACGTAGAGCAAATATGCCACTCCCCTGCCTGCACTGAGCTACTGTGACATGCAGACAGAGTAGAAAGGGGGAGACTTACATACGATTAAAGTATTCTGTTCGTTAAATCGGCTGTTGCTTAACTATGTAACTATTTGATTGAGATCTATTGAATTTATAAATGAGAAGATATGTTAAAGGATTAAAAAAATAAAAATTAAAAAATAATAATAATTAAATATATAAATAAAATAAAATGTTATTGCGCTATTTATAATATTCCTGAGTTAAACTGTTTGCTTATTTCTTAGCGCGAATGTGAACATAGGTATGTCTAAAAGGGTATTGTATGGTTGAAATAACCCAGTGAGTGCATAAAATACTAAATTCTTGTCTGTTCCTTTTGTTCTTCTGTCACGTGAGAGACGAGAAGGAGGAGACAGAGAGAGAGAGGAGGTGCTGACAAGTGCATCACACGACAATATGTGCTGCGATGGATCCAGTCCAATTAAGGCCAGTACTGTTCTATCCACAAAACATACTTTCCCTTACAGGATATAATAGCTACATTGTGTATGCATAGAATATTTCATGTTGTGACCATTTCACAGGAACTTGGCAACAGACTGATGAATTGATGTAATTGAGAATTGCACATTACGGTTTTTGTGAATGAGTTGTTTTGATTAGAGTTGTGTTGGAAATCCAGCACTGACATTATTCTGTAAAATTAAGGTACTTGGGTGATTATTAAGCAATTGGTTTGTGAGTGTGTTGCTGGATTAGAGGTCTTTCTTTTTTGGATTGCTCTGAAGTTGACTACTTTCCTTTACTTTTCCTGATCGGATGCGGTAAGATTGCCACTAATCAATAATTTGGTAAACTAAAATTAATAAAATAAATGGATATATTAATTAATTAATTAATTGATAGATTAATTAATTAATTAATTAATTAATTAATTTTAATAAATAAAATTAAAAAGGAGGGAAACATATAAAAGAGTCATTACAATGGGGGAAAATGACATCAAAACTGCAAAAGTAATTACTCCTGTTGATGTAGTACAAAATAGTAATCCTCTGGTATTGCAAGGTTATCTGGAAAATGGAATAAACGTTGGCCTGACATTGAACAACCATGGCCAGTGGAAGGGACTCTTAACCCAGACGTCATCAAGATAATGCAAGTGCTTGTATCCACGTGAAAGGCAGATCAAAAGAAGGGGAAAAAAGGGGAACAACGTAAAGAAAAGAGACAAAGAGAGTTGGGTGTTCTTAACCCTCCCGTTGTCCTGTCCGGGTCAAAAAGACCCAGGCTATGTGTTAGAGTGAGTGGCTGTATATCCCGTCCCGCTGTCCTGTCCGGGGTCAAAAAGACCCAGGCTACGTGTCAGTGCCTATGTATTAGAGCTAGTGGCTGTATATCTCCTCCCGCTGTCCTTTCCGGGGTCAAAAAGACCCAGGCTATGTGTCAGTGCCTATGTGTTAGAGCGAGTGGCTGTATATCTCCTCCCGCTGTCCTGTCCTTTCTTGTCCTGGTCAAACGACCCAGGCTACATGTCAGTGCCTATGTATTAGAGCTAGTGGCTGTATATCTCCTCCCGCTGTCCTGTCCGGGGTCAAAAGGACCCAGGCTACGTGTCAGTGCCTATGTGTTAGAGCGAGTGGCTGTATGACCCCTAGCGTTGTCCTCTCCTGTCCTGGCTGGGGTCAAAACGACCCAGGCTACGTGTTAGAGTGTTAGAGCGAGTGTTTGCTGCGAACGGGACCTTGCAAATCAAATCAAATCAACTTTTATTGGTCACATTGTAGGTACAGACATTACAGTGAAATGCTTACTTTCTAAAGAATCTGGTGATTTCCTTGTAATATTGTAGGTGTGTGTCACTACTCGACGACAATGCTGGAAACCCAAGATGTCCATTTCCTCAACAAGTGAATATATGTCATCTGGTCTTCGGCTTGCTGACAATTGTACATCTCCACACGTGTTTCATTCTGACAGTCTGTCAACTTGTATACTTGCGGTACAATATTTTGGGTTTTCGTGAAATCACAAGGTATGCGTAGGCTCGAACGGATCCTCGTCATGGCGTCTTGTTTGGGGGCAACAGAAAAGCCTTGAAATATCCAGGCGACTTTCTTCATCAGAAGTGTCTGTTCCTCATCTGAGAGATCTGTCATGTGGACACCGCTACACACGGAAGAGATGTCGCATGGCATTTGCCGATATGTCTGATATGTCAACAAATGGTCTCAGATATGGCTGTGACGAACGTCCATGTCCCACATGTCGTAGTACAAAGCACAAGTACAAGACTCGCTGTCGTCGAAACCGGTCAACATTGCACAGGGACACCATCCCACAGCTTCACGGTGTATCTTCTGCAAATGGTCCCGGTGTGTCACCATGATGTGTGACACTGCACCGTGGTAAAACCACAAGAGCAGAGCCTGTCCTACGACCCGAACGAGCCACAGCTCATAACTCAACAGACTATATTTCGGTTCGACAAATAGTCTTACCTCCAGTTTGTTGTTGGGCATGACCGAGAGGCTTTTCACCGTGTACCCGAGAAGTATGGGTATGTTCTTCACTACTCGATTGAACGCAGAATAGATGTCGTTGAAGTTGATGGTGCTCAGATTCAGTCGAGTCGACCCTCCGATGCCCAGACCGATCACAGTGACGACGACGACGGTGGTGTTGTCGGTAGTAGTAGTTACGTGACTGGAGTCCGACGTGTGTATGTCAAACACTGCAGTGATGCAGCAAGAATCCCCCTTCACATTTTCTGTGTTCTGGAAAGTCGACATAGCTTCGATCGATGTTGTTTGTCTGTGAGACACGAACCTGTTTCGATGCAGTAGTGCTCAGAAGCTTCTCTGGTGGTATATTGTGGATTCAATGACCACTCCCATAAAAAGAATTAATTATATTATATTCATTTATTTTTTTGTCAAATTATATCTTTGTGATTAGTATTAAAACATGACATTTTGTAATAGTAGTTGTTATTTGTTGTAAACATAGATCATGGTTTCGGCTACATACAAGCAATCGTGGTGTCTACGTAGACAGACATCAAGTTATTCGATTCAAAAACCTATTCTGTGCTGCCCATGTTCTATTCCTTCGACACACATCGTCGCTATTCTGACATGTCGGCAATCATGAATTTGCATCCACGCCATTCCTTGAGTGCGATACAGCTAGTCCAGAAAGTGTCTCTGTGGGTTTGGGAGAAAATAACCCTCCCGTTGTCCTGTCCGGGTCAAAAAAAAAAAAAGACCCAGGCTACGTGTCAGAGTGAGTGGCTGTATAACCCCTAGCGTTGTCCAGTCCAGTCCTGTCCTGGCTGGGGTCAAAACGACCCTGGCTACGTGTTAGAGCGAGTGGCTGTATAACCCCTCCCGTTGTCCTTTCCGGGGTCAAAACGACCCAGGCTACGTGTCAGTGCCTAGGTGTTAGAGCGAGTGGCTGTATAACCCCTAGCGTTGTCCTGTCCTGTCCTGTCCGGGTCAAAAGGACCGAGGCTACATGTCAGTGCCTAGGTGTTAGAGCGAGTGGCTGTATAACCCCTAGCGTTGTCCTGTCCTGTCCTGTCCGGGTCAAAAGGACCCAGGCTATGTGTCAGAGCCTAGGTGTTAGAGCTAGTGGCTGTATATCCCCTCCCGCTGTCCTGACCGGGTCAAAAAGACCCAGGCTACGTGTCAGAGCCTAGGTGTTAGAGCTAGTGGCTGTATATCCCCTCCCGCTGTCCTGACCGGGTCAAAAAGACCCAGGCTACGTGTCAGAGCCTAGGTGTTAGAGCTAGTTGCTGTATATCCCCTCCTGCTGTCCTGACCGGGTCAAAAAGACCCAGGCTACGTGTCAGAGCCTATGTGTTAGAGCTAGTGGCTGTATATCCCCTCCCGCTGTCGTGACCGGGTCAAAAAGACCCAGGCTACGTGTTAGAGTGTTAGAGCGAGTGGCTGTATAACCCCTAGCGTTGTCCTGTCTTGTCCTGCCTGGGGTCAAAACGACCCAGGCTACACGTTAGAGGCATAAGCTCTGAGCCAGAGGTACTAGGTAAGCCATAAACAAACACCAACACCAACACCAAGAACAACTACAACTACAACTACAACTACAATTTCAACTACAACTACTACTACTACTACTACTACTACTACTACTACTACTACTACTACTACTACTACTACTACTACTACTACTACTAATATTGCCTCCGTGGCATGTCCGGACACGTCCCGAAGAGAGAGGTCTTGGGGACTTCCCCAGCCTGGGTGCCGAAGCTATTATGAGTGCTGTGCGTTTCACGGCCAAACAGGTCCTAGAACATATATTTTCCAATGACTCTGACTGCGACGAGGAAGCGGACGAGGAAGCGTCCGAAGAAGAAGACGGGGAGGAATACAACCCAGAGGACGAGGAGACCACAGAGGACGACGACGACGACGACGACGACTACGACGCCGCAGCCGCTGCCGCCGCCGCCGCCGCCGAGGACGAGGACGATGTCCAAGTAGAAGAAGGTCAAGGCGTAGAAGACGAACGAGACGATGATGACGACGACGACAACGACGACGACCAACAAGAAGAAGAAGAACAAGGGGAAGAACAAGGGGAAGAACAAGGGGAAGGTGAAGGAGAGCGAGGAGAGCGAGGAGACCTCCGCCGCTGCCGCAGCCGCCGCCGCAGCATCAGCCCCAGAACACAACACGATATCCCTCGAGTGGAAAGAGAGACATTCGTGTCGAGAAACGGCCAAATCCAATGGTGCTCGGTGCCCTGTGACAACAATCGGGGCGTCGGAGGGGCCGCCGCAGCGGCAAAAAGTAACAGGCCGGTTGCTGAGGTGCCGGAGGACATGAGGCCCGGGCCTACTAGGCAGGCCGTAGGCCAAGCCCGCGATATCCTCTCCACGTTCCGCTTGTTTTTCACACCCGAGATAGAAGACATCATCCTGGAGATGACCAATCTAGAGGGCGTTCGAAAATACGGAGCCCGAGGCGACGGCGACGGCGACGACGACCACCGCCACTACGCCGACGACGACCACGAAGACCACGACGGCGGCCGCTGGAAAGCGATGGACTCCACAGACCTGCGAGCCTACGTAGGGCTGCTCATCCTAGCCGGAGTGTACAGGTCCCGAGGCGAAGCGGCCTCTAGTCTCTGGGACGCCGAGAGCGGGAGGACCATTTTCCGCGCAACCATGCCGCTCAAAGTCTTTCACGCTTACTCGAGACTCCTTCGCTTCGACGACCGCCAGACCAGAGCCGAGAGACGCGCAGCAGGCGGCGGTGACAAACTTGCGGCCGTGAGAGAGGTCTGGGACAAGTGGGTCGAGAGGCTGCCGCTCCTCTACAACCCCGGGCCCGACGTGACGGTGGACGAGCAACTGGTCCCTTTCAGAGGTGTGCCGGGCCAACAACACCGTACAAGAGCACAACAACACTGAACACAACACAACACAACACAACACGCTAAAGCTAATCTCTTCTCTTTCCTCTCCTCTCCTCTCTCTCTCTCTCTCTCTCTCTCTCTCTCTCTCTCGCTCTCTCTCTCTCTCTCTCTCTCTCTGTCTCTCTCTCCTCCAGGCCGATGTCCTTTCCGCCAGTATATCCCAAGCAAGCCGGCCAAATACGGCATCAAGACCTGGGTGGCCTGCGACTCCAAATCCAGCTACACCTGGAAGATGCAGGTCTACACCGGGAAGGCCACATGCGGAGGCCCCGAGAAGAACCAGGGGATGAGGGTCGTGCTCGATTTGACGCAGGGACTCAGGGGTCACAACGTCACCTGCGACAATTTCTTCACCTCATACGAGCTCGCGCGCCAGCTCCTGATGAGGAACGTCACCGTGGTCGGCACAGTCAGAAAGAACAAGCCAGAGCTCCCGCAGGCGCTGCTCGCCTCAAAGGACAGGCTCCTCTTCTCCTCCAAGTTCGCCTTCACGCCCACCACCGCTCTAGTGTTTTACCTGCCAAAGAAAAACAAGAACGTCTTACTCCTGAGCACGCTGCACACAGAGGCTCACGTTAGCCGTCGCCAGGTCAAGAAGCCGGCCATCGTCCTAGACTACAACAGCAACAAGGGAGGTGTGGCCAACCTAGACAAGGTGATTGGAACCTACAGCTGCAGGAGGATGACCGCGCGCTGGCCCCTGGTCATCTTCCACAACATCCTTGACGTGTCCTCTTACAACGCTTTTGTCATATGGCGAGAGCTCAACCCTACTTGGATGCCTGGTAAGCGAAACAAGAGGAGGGTGTTCCTGAGCAGCTGGGAAAGGCACTAGTGACTCCGTTCATACAAAGAAGGGCCCGTTTCCCTCGCACCGAAGCTTCTGCAGCGCTCGTCAAAGCTGTTCAGAGGGCTACGTATCGTGATCAGCCCCGGCGGGATCACGCCCCCGCAGCACCGGACCACGCACCTGCCCAAGCACCCAACCCCGCACAACCCAGTAAGAGGAAGAGGTGTCAGGTCTGCCCCACAAAGAAGGACTGTAAAACACACACGGTGTGCACCAGGTGTAACAAATACATCTGCAAAGGCTGTTCGCACGCATACTGTCCCACATGTTCCAATTGGGCCTTTAGTGAGAGGGGGACAGTTCGACCCGGAGGGCACGGCGTGTGTACAGAATACCAGGACAACGGGAGGGTTAAGCTGTTTGAAAATGAAGGACAAAAACTGATAAAAGATACAAAAGATAAAAGAGACAGAGGTATAGAGAAAATGGCAAAAGAGGTGAAGGTAACAGAAAAACTAATGGCAGAAGTCAATACCCCTTTCTCACATATGGATTCAGCAAAAAGACCCCCACCTTACGAGGAAGAAGTAGAGTTTAAGGACGTCTATCCTCAGTGATCATTCAGGAGGGTGATTATTGCATCAGAGATGAAGATGAACGAATAATAGAGAGAGGACAAGCAGAAACGACCATAAAGATGATTCCAAACTCCAAAAGTAAGAATAAAACGAGATGTCTGGAAACTAAGGGTGGAGTGAGGTTCAGGAGGATGGACCTTGAAGATGATGATGATGATGATCAGAGTGATTCAGAAGAGATCATGGGTGGATATGACCCTGTGATCAGACAGAGGTTGGCCAGAGTGGAAAGAAGGGGTGATGGAAGTTGGAAGAAGAAGGATACAAGAGATTCAATCTCTGATGAAAGTGAAGATGGAGACAGCGATGAAGATTTGGAGATTAAAGGTGCTTCATATTCAAGAGGATTTTATTTTACAATGATTAGCACAAAATAAATAGAAAGAGATATAGACTGATGCGTATCATGCCTGGATAAGGAGAATAATTTAGAAGAAGTAAGAGAACTGGAAGAACAACTCAAGAAGCTGAAGATACAGAAGAAAAAAACTGCTGAGAAAAGGATCCCAAGAATTGGAGAAGAAGTATACATTGAGGCCAAGAAAAGGGAGCACAAGTAAGAAGATGATGCCAGTGATAATTCGAGGACAGAACCTGGAGTATAAGCCTTTGCAGAATACCGATATGTCAGATATACTTGAGAAGCTGCCTACTCTTCAAGATGGAGCATATCCTTGGATTTCAAAATTGGAAGAAATTACGGTGGGAACACAGTCTGCCATAGGAGACATTAAGATACTTTTGGCTAATCTCCTTGGGATTCCAGGTATGGAATACATTTTTCAGAGAGCTGGACTTCATCGATATGTGGGGACTGCGGTGAATGATCCTGAATTGTTAGCTGCAAGTAGAAATCGGCTGTGGAGAGCACTGAAAGATATGTTTCCAACAAATGTGCATCCTGACAACATTCTGATTGACCCACTAGGACAACAAGAAAATCCGAGAGCCTATGTGTCAAGAGTTCATCAAGTGTGGAGAAATATTACCGGAAATGATCCAGATGTGAGTCAAATTGAGCAGTCAATTTTGAGAGCTAAACTACAGATGGGACTGCCCTCACCAGTAAGGAGCAAACTGGCAGAGGTGGTTGGACTTGGAAGCATGACAAAAGGTGTCTATACAGATCATATAGCCCATCAAGTGGATCTGTACCAGAAAAAGGAACACAACCAGAAAGAACAGGACCAAGAAACTCTCAGAAAACTCAATCAAATACAACTGGTGGAGAATAAGAAGGAGAAGAAACACGCTTTGGTTATGCAGAATCAGTGCGCACCAAATCAACAATCACTGCCACAGCTTCAACCGAACCAGGTCAAATGCAATTGTACCAGCCACAACTAGTGGTACAAGTTGTTTCATATTCATAGCCAGTTTCTGGACAGACACAGAATTGGAGAGGAAGAGGACGAGAAGGCTTAGGAAGAGGAAGAGGAGGAAGATTTAAGCCATACATCCAGCAATCTTCAGAAGTGTGTTATAATTGTGGACAGGTTGGTCACTTTGCCCGTGAGTGTAATGGGCCAGGAGGAAACACCAGAGGGAATTTCAGAGGAAGATACAGGGGCCAGTCAAGATCATCTGGAGGACCGGTGAACCCTTATAGGGGCCCGGAGCAAGGATTCTAGAGGTGCCAAGAAGATCTGAAAGGGGGGTGTCAGCTGGTAGCATCAGGACCGGAAAAAGGTCCAACAATTGAGTTGAAAGTAAACAAACGACCATTGGAAGTGATGGTGGATAGCGGAACTGCTTTTATCTGTGTTCAGCCTGAAGAGGTTGCAAATCTCAAATCAACTAATTAGGACAGGGATTTGAGGGAGTGAAACAGCTGATTCCTCTTACGGAACCAATTGAGCTCTGCTATGAAAATCAGAGAATTACAATACCCATACTGGTATCAGAACATACACCTATCGCATTGTTGGGAAGAGATGCATTGTGTAAATTGAACTGTACGATAAAATGTACACCAGACGGCTGTCTGGTAGAAGTGCCAAAGGAAAAGGTTTACCAATTGTTGATGACGACAGAGATGGATTCTTCTTCAGTATTCTGGATTGGAAATCTCAGTGAAGATTTTTTGAAGCAGGCTAAGGTATGGGAGAAATTCATTGTGGCAAACATGCCAGATGCGAGGCTTCCGGAATATCCATTTCATTGTACGCTCAAGTATTTCAAGAATGCTTCCCAATCGGACTCAGAGGAATGGTTGAGTCATCAACCAAAGAAAGTTCAATTTAGCTCATGTTGCAAGGGGGGAGGTTAGGAGAAAGATCACAAAGAAGTATGGTTTTTGGGAACCATATTTGCTTTAACAGGTTGACTCTGTCATAGGCAGGTGAACAATCTGTCTGAAAAATAATGTTTGCAGGGGTGTGACTGTTATTCTTGGTTACATTCCTACACCAAGAGGTGCATAAGATGTCCAACTAAGCTAAAAGATGCTCAGTCGGTTGCAAAGTTCTTGTGTAAAGAAGTCATAAGCAGGTGGGGACTTGTAATATCCTCAGAAAATGGGAAAGAGTTTTGTGGATAAATCAGTGAAATGGTTTTTGAAAAAATTTGAGAAAAAAAAGTCAGACTAAAATGTTATGAAAACTAGGGTTGAAGTAACTCTAGGAAATTTTCAATATCTGATTGTGTGATAATTTTTCACGTCTTTACATATTATTGTGATATTTAGTATTTTCTTATGAATCAAAGGGGGGAAATGGAATGTGATTCATCTCATATATCATTTTATATATCATTCTTATATTATTGTTGATATTGATGTTTTAAAGTGTTGTTTTGCAAAAGATACTGGTTGGTGTTTTCTTTTCTTCCAGAAGTATATGGGGATGTGGAGAGTGGGATTCAAATACTCAAACATGGACAATATGAATGGACTGGAGGAAGTGGAACAAGGAAGGTGTGGAAATGAAATCCTCAGATTTTATTTTTTGATGTGGACATTTTTGATTGTATTTTGTTTTCTGAGGTTTTCATGTGTATTCAATTGCATCATAGCTTAAAATGCATTGATAAAGATTTATAAATTGATCTGGAGTACTTAGGTGGTCGCCTGGGGCAGAGGGGCCGTGAGAGAATTTTTCTGTCTTGATTGATTGATGGATATTTGGAATGAAAGCTGCCAGACAGGTTTTTCGCTCTTACACTCCATAACAATTTATTTACACTCCATAACAATTTATTTACACTCCATAACAATTTATTTACACTCCATAACAATTTATTTACACTCCATAACAATTTATTTACACTCCATACAAAAATGTGTCTATATAAACATGTGTTTACTCTCCAAAAATGTTGGTTTATTGCTAAAGTTACTCAAGAACAAAAATTGTTATTTGTCATAATCCTATTCTTTTTGTTTTTGAGACTTAATTAGTCTCGAAGGGGGGAAATATGTAGTGTCTGAAGGTCTATGATTTTTCTGACATTTGCAAATGGTGTAATAGATGAACTTTACTCTGCTTTGCTGAAGCATCTGGAAAGCATTGCTACATAGGCTTCTTGGAATAGAGGACATTTGGAGATATGTGGAGGCCAGGGATTGGTCTATCTAAAACCACCCATCTTATGTTACATAGGATAAATACCATGTTTGAACAAAGGATGGGGGAATAACATATCAGAGATTGAGTCCGGTTATTCTCCAGATATCTGCAGATGTCTGTAAATTGACGCTGAACTCTTTTGATACAATTAACCTTTATAATCAAAGTACAGTGTCCGCGGATTCCTTGTTCTCACAGCATAATCAGCATCGTTGTCTCGGACACTACACTTCGTATTGAAAAGGATATTTGAGTTTCTTCAACTGTCAGTACTTGGGCTGGAATAGAAATACTAGTTCGAGCTATCCCCAATGGTACATGCTTTTTTTTTTCTATTCTTCAATCTAACTTTAGGGGCCAATTTCTTAAGCACTGATGGAATCATGAGATGTTTAGCTTGTTTTATATCCATTATTTTTCCATTTCTATTTACTTTTGGCTCAACTTCTACACAATGATTTTTTAGGCATTTTTTTTTAAACATTGCATATCCTTCAATCTGACATTTCCTCAATCTAGGCCATCCTATGTACGATACTTGTTCTTTATTCACAACAACAATTCTTCCAGGTTCAGTAAGGCTATCTCTAGAATATTGTATAGTTGTAGGCAGACTCACCACCATCTCTCCTAGATTAACTGCTATTACAGTTAAAGCAATTCCACAGTTCTTAAGTTGTTGGAGACCATGTGAGGGCAGAGAAGTCAACTGTGGGAAAGTCCCCTTCTTCGACGGCTGAGGAGTCTCTTCCTTCACCGGTGGAGACGTCACCCCCCTCAATGGTAGAAAGGTCACTTTCTCCTCCTTCTCCTGTAGTCTCTCCATTCCCTGGGTTGCTGCTTGTGTTTGGGGCATCTGCCATAGCAGGAATCCTATTAGTAGTATTCCCCACACCATCAGACCCCACCTCCTGACTCTCCGGATTTTCAGGTGGGAGTGCCTGCTGTTCTTTGACGTTGGCACTTGGACTCGTGCTTGCTTCTACTTCTTGGACTCCATCTGGTGCCTCGACATCCTCCGCTTCCCCATGGCTCGCCAACGGCAGACCGGTTCTCTTCGGGACCCTGGTGCAGTGGTTCAGATGGTACCACGTCGTCCTTCCACCTGTACTGCTGTGGGCGTCGCTCGGATCACCTTGTATGGTCCTTCTCTCCTGGGCTCGTTCCACTTTCTGCGAAACACTCAGATGTAGACTCGATCTCCTGGAATCACCGGCCCTGGCTCCTCTGGTCCAGGTTCCGGTTCTCACCCTTTTTCCTGGAGATAGATCACTTTATGTATGGCAGTTAGTTGTCTTACATATGCTTTAAGTTCCATCTCTAATTGTTCCAATGAGGGTCCTTTGTAGGGCCCTCTTAGACCTGGCACTGGCATGGGTCGACCCGTAAGCATTTCATGCGGGGTTAGATGCGTATTTCTGTTAGTTTGCATGCAATAACTCATCAACGCTAGTGGTAGTGCATCCACCCAATTGAGCTTTGCTCTGGCACAGATTTTATTCAGTTTACCCTTTAGGGTACCATTAATTCTCTCAACCATCCGCTGAGATTGCGGCCGATACACACAACCTAGTCTTTGCTTAACCCTTAGCTGCTGTAATACTTGCTTCACTGTTTTCTGAATAAATGCTGATCCATTGTCTGAACTGATTTCTGTTGGTATTCCAAATCTGGGTATTACTTCTCTGGTTAGAAATTTGATTACTGTTCCTGATCCTAGATCTGCTGAGGGTACCGCTTCTACCCATCTACTGAATCTATCTATGATCACTAGCATGTACCTTTTGCCATTCACCTTTTTTATCATATCTACATAGTCCATGACTAAATGTCGAAATGGTCCGTCAGGAACTGGTATGTGCCCTATAGGCGTTGTTATTCCTTTCCTTACATTGTTTTGTGCACACACCTCACATCTTGCTAATGCCTCATCTATTGTTGCCTGTAGGTAGTATCAGTATCCTTGTTTTTTAATTTTCCTTATTATCTCCCCCCTTGTGCAATGGTCAAAACCATGCGCATCAGTTATCAGTAAGTTGAGCAACACAATGAGTGCTACTATGGTCCCTTCATGAGACCTCCATAATCCCGTCACATCTTTGGTGGCCCCTCTTTGGTGCCACATAGTCTGTTCATAAGGTCCTGCTCTTTCCTGCATCCTTATTATATTGTCTGGTTGCTGTTAAAACTGGGACGGTGCATCTAGATGCCTTCTTTGCAACTTCATCAGCTGCATTGTTTCCTTTGGTTATATATCCCTTTCCTTTCCTATGCGCCTGACATTTCACTATCGCCAATTTAGTGGGATACATTAATGCCGTCATTAATTCCACAATCTGCTCGTGGTGTTGTATGGGTGTACCATCGCTTTTCTTGAACCCTCGCTGCTTCCAGACTGCCCCAAATAAATGACACACCCCATGTGCATATGCTGAATCAGTATAGATATTAACAGTTTTTCATTTTCCTAGGATGCAAGCTGCAGTGAGTGCTTTTAGTTCAGCCAACTGGGCTGAGCACGGCTGTGGACAGTATTCTGCTATCACCTCTTTGAAATCTTCTCCTTGTTTTTGCACTACTGCATTACCTGCATGATTTCCCACATTATCTTTACAACAGGATCCATCAACAAAATACTCTTCTATGCACTCTTCCCCCAGGCTGGACAATGGGGTTGACTCTAAGTCTGGCCTTAGTCGAGTAAATGTCAATGAATCTGCTACACAGTCATGTGCATGCCCCTCAAATTCCAAGGGGATTCTTTCAGCTGGGTTTACAGTACTGCATCGTTTAATGGAAACATCTGGATAGGTCAATAGAGTCATGAATTCTAAAGTTCTAGCATTGGTAAGGACAAACTTCCCTTGTTCTATTAGTTCCACTATTTTATGATGTGTATGTATTGTTACCGGGTATCCCATAGTAATTGTGGACGCTTTGTCATATGAATATTGTAATGCAGCTAGACCTTGATAACAGGGTGGATATCCCTGGGCAACAGAATCTAATTTAGAACTATAATATGCAATAGGTTGTTTTCATCTTCCACTGCATGTCTCTTGCATAAGTACCGCTGTTGCATACCTATCACATCTGTTTGCCACATACAACAAGAATGGTTTTGTGTAATCTGGGGCTGCTAGAGCCGGGACTGCATTTCCTTCTTAATTGTTTCAAATGCAGTTAATGCATCACTGTTCCATTCCAGTCTTGCTCTAAGGTCTAGTTGTCCTGCTTCTTTCATGATTTCTCTCAGAGGAGCTGTTTTAACCGCATACTCCTCTATCGAGTCTAAGCTGAATCCAGTCATCCCTAGGAACGTCATCATCTGAGAAACCGTTTGAGGGAGCGGTGCCTTGCTGATTCCTTCCAGTTGTCCTGGTGCTATTGCCTTTGTCCCATGAGCAATTGTTCTTCCTAGATATTCAACTTGAGATTGGCAGTACTGGAGTTTCGTTTTTGACACCTTGTGTCCTCCCTCTTCCAGTCGCTTTAAAACCTTCATAGAATCAGCATGGCATTGTTCCAAGGAGGGGGCGCAGATCAACAGATCATCCACATACTGGATCAATGTTCCTTCAAGTATTAGATCTTCTAGGTCTGTTCTTAACACCTGATTAAACACATGAGGAGAATGCTTAAATCCCTGTGGTGTCCGAGTATATGTGTACTGTTTACCTTTGTAGGTAAATGCAAACAAGTGTCTGCACTCTTCCGCAAGGGGCACACTAAAAAATGCTCCACATAAGTCAATCACTGTGAAGTACTTGGCTTCTGGGGGAACATTGGTGAGTAGCGTATGAGGGTTTGGAACATCACCAGTCATTATTGTGGTATGGTGTATCTTGATGAAGGCTTTATCTTTTGAATGATAAATCGATGGGTTTTCTGTCTTGTTCCGTTGAATTGTTTTTGCTAGCTTCATCATGGGGCCCAAATCCTTGGCCTCCATTCCCTTGTTCACCAGCAAGGTAATGTATGGGGCAGCTTCAGAAACATTGTACCATTTTGCCACAAAGTCTGAGCCATCCATGTCCGTCACCTCCATTGCTGCTCCTTGTTTTCCTATAATTATGTACTGAGAAATTATTGGTACAGATTTCCCATTTGCATTTAACAACCACAGTTGTTCTAAAAGATCATCACGACAGGGATCATATTGCATGGTGCAGTGATATTCTGACTTCGTTCTTTCTGCTTCTGGTATCTGAGCCTGAATAAACCTACCCCATTTCCTAACTACCCTATCTACTTCTGTCTCAATATCCCCTAACCAATAGACATTTGCTGTATCCTGTTACATTACCATTTGTAAGTTTAACCCTGCCTTGTCTATAATTACCCCTTCGCAGGAACATCGAATTTGTATACCCATTTTGCATAGGGCATCTCTTCCCAATAGATTGACAGGGGTGTGTTCTGATACAAGTGTAGGGAGGGTTGCGGATTTGTCATCCGCTATCAGGCGAACTGGAGCTGTCATTGGAATTAACTGCGTTTGTCCCGAGAATCCTACAGTTTTGGCATATTTGCCAGACATGGGGAGGTGAGAGGCATAATTTGGACTTACACAAGTGTAAGTGGCTCCAGTATCAACCATCATGGGTGTGCCTCTGTTCTCTATTTGAACCTGCAGCATAGGTTCTTGATCAGCTCATGTAGTTAGTACTGGAAACTGACCCTCCCCTGTAGGATTCTCTGGGCACCCCTAGTACCCCTGATTAGGCCCTGCCCATGGATTCACAGTATCTTGGACTTGTTGCTGATTTTGTTGCCAGCCGTCAGTCTGCTTCTAATTACTTTGATTTTTGTTCCCCGGCTGTTGCCAGGGGTTTGTGGGGCAGTTTCGTCTGGTATGCCCTGGCTGTTGGCATCCCCAGCAAATTCCAGGTGGCCCTTGTGGGCCCCGATTTCCTCCTTTTTGATTGTATTGCTGAGATCTTTGCTGTTTTTTATTAATATTCCATTGTCGGGGTTGTTGTGCATACACATTCACTACTGGTGATGTGGGTTGCACTTGGGCCTGCGGCGCGGGAGGCGGATATGACCCTCCTGGAATGACTGCAGCTCCCTTTCCTGTTTCAGTCATAGGTGCTGTTACTGGGGCCTGGATTTTCTTCTTCCCTCTGTTTGTCAATTCGTCCAATTGGAGTTGAGTCAGCTTCCTCTGAATGTCTCTCCCCTGCTCTTTAAGTCTCTGTTCGTGCTTTCTGTGTTTTTCTACTGCATGCATCACATGGTCACAGAATTATTTGTGTCTCTTTGAGGTTAGTCCCACCACATCCTCCAGCCTGCTTCTCACTGATTGAGGCATGGCTTCTATTATTGAGTTTCGGAATAGAGTTGTCATCAGTGGGTCCCCTTCTGGATCTCGTTCTGTTTCCAGTCTCCATCGTTTCATCTGTTCATGTAGATAGGCAGCTGGATTCTCAGTTTCTCCCAGTGTCCCCCCTTTCAGTGACTTGGGGTCAATTCTTGCCGGATATTCCAGTCTCAGTGCTCGCCAGACTTCAGGGCGGTGTGAATCAAAGTCCATCCCATCTCCTTGTGGGTCACTCACTTCTCTCCTCAGGTCACTGTTCCCCAGTATATCTTCAATTTTTGCCTTTCCAACCACCCTTGCCAACAGTGCCTTCAGATCCCCAACAGCCAGCAGTTTCCCCATGGTTTGTTCCTCAAAAATCCTTATCCATTTTCCTGCCCCATCATGCAAATCTGGCAGACGGGCAACCAATCCTTCCAGGTCCTGTGATCCCCACGGAACATAGTGAGCCTGGGTACCTTTTATTAGAAATGGATATTGTCCCTTGTATTTTTTAGGTCTTCTCAATGTTCTCCTATTCCTCAATCTTTCTTCCCTTACGCCTTGATTGCAATCTCCCCATATTTCAGCTGCTGCTCCTTCTTCCTCCTCTAGGTCTCTGCCTGTCCGCTGTCTTACCTCACTCTGCTCCCTCTCTACTTCTTCCTTTTCTCTCAATATTCTCCTCATCCTGTCCATATCTTTCTCTATTAGTTTGTTTGTTGCTTCAATATCTGCCATTTCTTCATCTGAGAGTTCTCCATCATCTCTTTTCGTCATTTTCATTCTTCCCAATGCTTCCCTCAGCTCTCCATAGCAATCCAATCTGTTTGGCTTGATTGCTGCCCTTCACTTGATTCGTTCTGTTTTCTTTGAGTCTTTTTCCATCGTTTGGGAGGATGTAAACAAGGGTCTTTCTTCTTCCATTTCTATTTCTCCTTTTATTGATACTACTCCAGACACCTGGGGATATTGTCCACCAACATATGGTGGGGGTCCCACAGACCAATCTGCTTGCTTTTAGTTTGTTTTCTCATCATCTTTTCTCAACATGTTTCTGGCTTCTCGCATGTTCTTTAGCAATCCTTCTCCTTCCATTTTGAACATGTTGAGTACTTATTTTTCTCTTTCTCTTTTGGCGCTTCTCTTCTTTCCTGTGTCTTTTGCTTTATAGTTCTTTATCAGTGTTTCCATTTCCTCACACACCGTGACATCAAATGTTCCTCCTTCTGGCCATTTGGTGCCCATTTTTCTGGTGTGTGTCTCCCATTTTTCAGATGTTTTCGCTATTTCTCCCTTGCTTAAGGGATACCTAGCACTCAGTATTTCTACCGCCGTTTTATTGATATTTATGGCCTGTATTTTTTAACTTTTTTAAAATCTATTTTAGTATTCGTACTATTTATTTATTTCTCCTTCTTAATTATTTTTATATTAGTATTCGCTTTTGCTGTTAAACTTATTCGTGCTTTTTTAATTATTGTTTGGTCAGAACTTATTTATTATTAATGGTCATTTGACAATCTCTTTATATGATACTAATATAATATCTCCTGATGTCCACTTTTCTTTTGTGTGGAACACCTCATGAATCTTTCCCTTGCTAGTGTTTTTCTTAGCTTTAAATCACGCAGCTATACAGTGGGGAAAAAAAGTATTTAGTCAGCCACCAATTGTGCAAGTTCTCCCACTTAAAAAGATGAGAGAGGCCTGTAATTTTCATCATAGGTACACGTCAACTATGACAGACAAAATGAGAAAAAGAAATCCAGAAAATCACATTGTAGGATTTATTTGCAAATTATGGTGGAAAATAAGTATTTGGTCAATAACAAAAGTTTCTCAATACTTTGTTGTATACCATTTGTTGGCAATGACACAGGTCAAACGTTTTCTGTAAGTCTTCACAAGGTTTTCACACACTGTTGCTGGTATTTTGGCCCATTCCTCCATGCAGATCTCCTCTAGAGCAGTGATGTTTTGGGGCTGTCGCTGGGCAACACAGACTTTCAACTCCCTCCAAAGATTTTCTATGGGGTTGAGATCTGGAGACTGGCTAGGCCACTCCAGGACCTTGAAATGCTTCTTACGAAGCCACTCCTTCGTTGCCCGGGCGGTGTGTTTGGGATCATTGTCATGCTGAAAGACCCAGCCACGTTTCATCTTCAATGCCCTTGCTGATGGAAGGAGGTTTTCACTCAAAATCTCACGATACATGGCCCCATTCATTCTTTCCTTTAGACGGATCAGTCGTCCTGGTCCCTTTGCAGAAAAACAGCCCCAAAGCATGATGTTTCCACCCCCATGCTTCACAGTAGTTATGGTGTTCTTTGGATGCAACTCAGCATTCTTTGTCCTCCAAACGCGACGAGTTGAGTTTTTACCAAAAAGTTATATTTTGGTTTCATCTGACCATATGACATTCTCCCAATCCTCTTCTGGATCATCCACATGCACTCTAGCAAACTTCAGATGGGCCTGGACATGTACTGGCTTAAGCAGGGGGACACGTCTGGCACTGCAGGATTTGAGTCCCTGGCGGCGTAGTGTGTTACTGATGGTAGGCTTTGTTACTTTGGTCCCAGCTCTCTGCAGGTCATTCACTAGGTCCCCCCGTGTGGTTCTGGGATTTTTGCTCACCGTTCTTGTGATCATTTTGACCCCACGAGGTGAGATCTTGCGTGGAGCCCCAGATCGAGGGAGATTATCAGTGGTCTTGTACGTCTTCCATTTCCTAATAATTGCTCCCACAGTTGATTTCTTCAAACCAAGCTGCTTACCTATTGCAGATTCAGTCTTCCCAGCCTGGTGCAGGTCTACAATTTTGTTTCTGGTGTCCTTTGACAGCTCTTTGGTCTTGGCCATAGTGGAGTTTGGAGTGTGACTGTTTGAGGTTGTGGACAGGTGTCTTTTATACTGATAACAAGTTCAAACAGGTGCCATTAATACAGGTAATGAGTGGAGGACAGAGGAGCCTCTTAAAGAAGAAGTTACAGGTCTGTGAGAGCCAGAAATCTTGTTTGTAGGTGACCAAATACTTATTTTCCACCATAATTTGCAAATAAATTCATAAAAAATCCTACAATGTGATTTTCTGGATTTTTTTTTCTCAATTTGTCTGTCATATTTGACGTGTGCCTATGATGAAAATTACAGGCCTCTCTCATCTTTTTAAGTGGGAGAACTTGCACAATTGGTGGCTGACTAAATAATTTTTTCCCCACTGTATGTGTGTTTCTACCCCTATCAGCATTCACACACCATTCACTCTTCCTCTCCTGGTGTGAGAACGGGTGCGTCCTTCCAACCAGGTAACACTTAAGCAACGGTCCAGGAAAGGTGCGTCAACCTTTCTCCACCAAGGACAGAAACTTTCACACTCACTTGCACTCTCACTCTTTCACACACTTATCTAAGTTACCTGTAAATGTACCCCTCTCTTGATACACTTCCTTGACACAAGAAAAACAGTTTTATACAGGATTACTATCTACCTATATAGCCCTCTAGGTGATTAACTTCCTCAACACACCTTTACTGGACTTCTACCTATCCTACACTTTCCTAAGCGACCTGTAAATTCAGCCCTCTTCTCTGATTCATTTCCTCGACACAGAGAAAAGCGGTATTGCACAGGATTTTTGCCTACCTAAGCAGTCCTCTAAATGATACACTTCCTCGACACATTTAGAGCAGTATTGCAGGACTTCTACCTACACTTTCCTAAGCGACCTGTAAATGCAGCCCTTTTCCTGATTCACTTCCTCGACACAGGAAAAGCGGTATTATACGGGATTTTTTGCCTACCTAAGCAGTCCTCTAAATGATACACTTCCTCGACACATTTAGAGCGGTATTGCAGGACTTCTACCTATTTATTTTCTGATCGTTCAAACAGATGGACAGCCACTCGTGCCGAAATGACCAAGACAAAATGATCAGCAAGACGAATCAAATTAATCGACCGAATTGAACAGACGCGTCAGATGAGCAGCCGAGTGACATTTGACAGGTACAAGACGCGTCAGACAAAATAGTTGAATTAGTGAAACGGATGCAATCACACTGACCAAATGATCAACCCAAACGAGACAGATAACCCACCCCACTTAACCATAATGAATGAACCACACCGACCCAAGCAGACCATCCACCCACTCGGACCGAGCAGATCTACTCTTACTTAAGCTATTTTCTATTTATTGCAACCCTCGAGGCTTTTTCATTTAACATGCATTTCAAATCCAAAAGCTCCCAGTCTCTAATTTTCTGGTTCTTAAATTTGGAGAGACCTACTTGGTATTCTGCAGCTGAGGCCGGGCCCCGGATAGAACCACACAAACTTTATACTATATAAGTAAGAACTTGGCTTACCTTTTTTAAAAGCGGCCGCTTTGTTTGTATGGTCCGTACAAGCCGTTTCACAGCCGCAGATGTCCACCGTCTCTGGTCCCTGGCAATGCTCGCCATTTATGTCGTAGAAATATTTGACTCAAAAGTAATCAACTCAAAAATATCTCTCAAGAAACTGGAGCTTGTGAATCCAAAAATTGTATTTACTTTATTATTTAGAAACTACTTTATTGCGTAACAAAGCCGAGCTTGCTCCATGGAACAACTGCTTGCCCTGAACCGGAGCTCTCCTTTTATACAGACACAAATGCATAGTCATGCTTATACAACATACATAGTTTCTCCTCTCTATGTGAATGAACAACATCTTTCAGTATCACATGTTGGCTACTCACGAGGCTACGTGCATTTCTCTAAGTGGGGCTTCTGTCTCTTATTAGTGGCGTGACTCAAAAAATTATATACATACGAACGTTAAAGAACAATCACACTCTGTATTGACTATATTCACTATCCAGACATACATCTGAAGTACAAAGTATCAATCATGTTCATTCTGTTTTACCTTTATCATTTCATAACAAATTATAAAACATATCAATTAATACTTAAACATGGTTTAAACATGTCATCCGTAACCCATTCTCAACCACATACATTTAAGCATTTATCATTTACCATCCTCCTTGGCCCTTGAGATTATGTGCATGTGGCTATGTGTCAGGTCATAAGCACAAACAAATGATAACACTAGTTCCATTGTTACTCCAATCTCCACACAGCCACCACAAGGAGTTGTGTCTCCATCACATGTCATTGACATACCCAGACCAGCTGCAGGGAGTTATGAAAAGCACAGAAATGTCTCTGCTATGTTTTAACCCTTCAACTGGTTCTCAAGCCGTAAGCATTTAAGGCATATAGGTGTTTAATTCTACAACATATGTACTAGAAAATCATCCATATATAGAAAATCATCCATATCCTCTCCTCTCATCTCCCCTCCTCTTCTCCCCTCTCTTATCCTCTTCTCCTCTCTCCTCTGCTCTCCTCAGTAGTTGTAGTAGTAGTAGTAGAAGTAGTTGTTGTATTAGTAGCCGTAGTAGTAGTAGTAGTAGTAGTAGTAGTAGTAGTAGTTGTTGTAGTAGTAGTAGTAGTAGTAGTAGTAGTAGTAGTAGTTGTTGTTGTTGTTTTTGTAGTAGTAGTAGTAGTAGTAGTAGTAGTAGTAGTAGTAGTAGTAGTAGTAGTAGTAGTAGCTGATCCTCTCCTCTTCACTCCTCTTCTCTTCTCTTCTCTTCTCTTCTCTTCTCTTCTCTTCTCTTCTCTTCTCTCCATTCAACTTCTCTCCTCTCCTCTCCTCTCCTCTCCTCTCCTCTCCTCTCCTCTCCTCTCCTCTCCTCTCCTCTCCTCTCCTCTCCTCTCCTCTCCTCTCCTCTCCTCTCCTCTCCTCAGAAGTTGTAGTAGTAATAGTAGTAGTAGTAGTAGTAGTTGTAGTTGTAGTTGTAGTAGTAGCAGTAGTAGTAGTAGAGGTAGTAGTAGTAATTGTAGTAGTAGTAGTAGTAGTAGTAGTAGTAATAGTAATAGTAATAGTAGTAGTAGTAGCTGACCCTCCTCTATCCTCTCCTCTTCTCTCCTCTCCACTCTTCTCCACTCCTCCTCTCCCCTCTTGTCACGACTTCCGCCGAAGTTGGTGCCTCTCCTTGTTCGGGCGGCATTCGGCGTTCGTCGTCACCGGCTTTCTAGCTGCCACCGATCTACATTTATTTTTCCATTTGTTTTGTCTTGATTGTACACACCTGTTTCCCATTACATTATATTATTTCCCTATTTAACCCTCTGGTTCCCACATGGTTTTGTGCGTGTTTGTTCTTAGTTTTGTGTCTAAGACTTATGTGAGCTGGTGTGTTTTACCAGCGTGGAAATTAGTGTTGTTTATTTTTCGAGTAAAGTACGTCGTTTACTCAGTTCTGTGTCCTGCGCCTGACTCCGTCCTACTGCTGCATATTGTCACTTGACAGAAACACGCACCACATATGGAGTCAGCAGGTGCATCCAGTCCTCCAGTACCAGTGGAGGAGCGCATCCAGCAGCATGAATCTTGGCACAGCCATGGATCGCGTGTTGCAGACCATGGAGCGATGGGAGAGAGGGTTTTTTTCCACAACCCCATCAACTTCAGATCAACCCACACCGATGTCCACCCCTCCGTCACCTGGACCCAATGGGATTCGGCTCTCGCTCCCGAGGGCATATGATGGGACGGCTGCCGGGTGACAGGGGTTCCTGCTCCAGGTGGCGCTCTACCTGGCGACCATCCACCCGGCTCCCTCGGGATACGAGAGCGTGTCCACCCTCATCTCCTGTCTGTCGGGGAGAGTGCTTGAGTGGGTCAACGCCGAATGGGGAGGAATAGACGCAGCGTTGGTTCGCTATGATGATTTCACCCGCCGCTTCCGGGCGGTCTTCGATCATCCACCTGAGGGGAGAGCGGCGGGGGAACGCTTGTTCCACCTCAGACAGGGGAAGAGGAGCGCACAGGACTTCGCACTGGACTTCAGGACCTTGGCTGCCTGCGCGGGATGGAATGAGAGGGCCCTGATCGACCATTACCGGTGTAGTCTACGTGAGGACGTTCGTCGGGAGCTGGCATGCAGGGACACCACCCTTACCCTCGACCAGCTGGTGGATTTATCTATACGGCTGGATAACCTGTTGGCCACCTGCGGACGTCCATGTCAGGGTCCGTCCATTCCATCCCCCAGCACCTCCGACCCTACCCCTATGGAGCTCGGAGGGGGGGCCGTTTCCTGCACCAACTGTTGCCGCAGAGGGCACACTGCTGGTCCGTGCTGGGGAGGTTCCCCAGGGAGTCGAGGCAGCAGGCAGGGCACTGGTGAATCATCCCAGGTGAGTAGGCACCCGACTCACCCAGAGCTCCCTGTTGTGCACATGTGTGTATGCATAGAATTTCCTGAGTTTTCCCCGCATTCCCAGCATAAGGCGCTAGTAGATTCAGGCACAGCTGGGAACTTTATTGACCGTTCATTTGCACGTAGATTAGGGATCCCTATTGTTCCTGTTGATGTGCCCTTCCCTGTACATGCCTTAGATGGTCGTCATTTAGGGTCGGGCCTGATTAGGGAGGTCACAGCTCCACTATGTATGAAAACGCAGGAGGGTCATGAGGACTGATTGTCATTTACTGATTGATTCTCCTGCGTTTCCTGTGGTGTTGGGGCTTCCATGGTTGGCCTCTCATGACCCCACTATTTCGTGGCAACAGAGGGCTCTCAAGGGATGGTCACGTCAGTGCTCAGGGAGGTGTGTAGGTGTTTCCATAGGTGCAACTATGGTGGAGAGTCCAATCCAGGTCTCCACTATGCACATTCCCCCCAAATATGCCGATTTGGCTCTTGCCTTCTGTAAAAAGAAGGCGACTCAACTACCACCCCATCGACAGGGGGATTATGCGATAAATCTCCAGGTAGGCGCAGCACTTCCCAGGAGTCACGTGTATCCTCTGTCTCAGGAGGAGACGGCAGCTATGGAAACATATGTCTCCGAAACTCTGGGATAGGGATACATTCGGCCTTCCACTTCACCTGCCTCCTCAAGTTTCTTTTTTGTGAAGAAGAAGGATGGAGGTTTACGCCCGTGCATTGACTATTGAGGTCTAAATCAGATCACTGTGAAGTACAGTTACCCACTGCCTCTCATAGCCAGTGTGACAGAGTCATTGCACAGGGCGCGTTTCTTCACCAAATTGGATCTCAGGAGCGCTTAAAACCTGGTGTGTATCTGGGAGGGGGATGAGTGGAAGACGGCATTTAGTACCACCTCTGGGCACTATGAGTACCTCGTCATGCCGTACGGGTTGATGAATGCTCCATCAGTCTTCCAATCCTTCGTAGACAAGATTTTCAGGGACCTGCACGGGTAGGGTGTAGTGGTGTATATAGATGACATTCTAATATAATCTGCTTCACGTGCCGAGCATGTGTCCCTGGTGCGCAAGGTGCTTGGTCGACTGTTGGAGCATGACCTGTACGTCAAGGCTGAGAAATATCTGTTCTTCCAACAGTCCGTCTCCTTCCTAGGGTACTGCCTGTCCGCGTCAAGGGTGGAGATGGAGAATGACGCATTTCAGCCGTGCGTAATTGGCCGACTCCAACCACGGTAAAGGAGGTGCAGCGGTTCTTAGGGTTTGCCAATTACTACTGGAGGTTTTCCGGGGCTTTGGTCAGGTAGCGGCTCCCATTACCTCCTTGCTGAAGGGGGGACCGGTGCGACTGCAGTGGACAGCTGGGGTGGACAGGGCTTTTGGTCACCTGAAGGCTCTGTTTACCTCGGCTCCCGTGCTGGCTCATCCTGATCCCTCCTTGGCATTCATAGTAGAGATGGACGCGTCCGAGGCTGGGATAGGAGCTGTGCTGTCTCAGCGTTCGGGTACGCCACCAAAGCTCCGCCCCTGTGCTTTCTTTTCGAAGAAGCTCAGCCCGGCAGAGCGAAACTAGGATGTGGGGGACCGGGAGCTGTTAGCTGTTGTCAAGGCTCTGAAGGCGTGGAGGCATTGGCTTGAGGGGGCTAAACACCCTTTCCTCATTTGGACTGACCACCGCAATCTGGAGTACATCCGGGCGGCGAGGAGACTGAACCCTCGCCAGGCAAGGTGGGCCATGTTTTTCCCGTTTTGTTTTCACCCTATCCTACAGACCAGTTTCCCAGAACGCTAAGGCAGACGAACTGTCCCAGATGTATGACACAGAGGAGCGGTTCACGGATCACACTCCCATACTTCCTGCTTCATGCCTGGTGGCACCGGTGGTATGGCAGGTTGACGCAGACATCGAGTGGGCATTACGTACGGAGCCCACTCCCACCCAGTGTCCAGTTGGGCGTCTGTACGTTCCGTCTGATGTCCGCGATCGATTGATATGTTGGGCTCACACGTCACCCTCCTCTGGTCATCCTGGCATCGGTCGGACAGTGCGCTGTCTTAGTGGGAAGTACTGATGGCCCACTTTAGCTATGGACGTGAGGGTTTATGTTTCCTCCTGCTCGGTGTGCGCCCAGTGCAAGGCACCTAGACACCTGCCCAGAGGGAAATTACAACCCCTACCTGTTCCACAACGGCCGTGGTCACACCTATCGGTGGACTTCGTGATGGATCTTCCTCTGTCACGAGGTAACACCACGATCCTGGTCGTTGTGGATCGGTTTTCTAAGTAGTTCCTTTGCACGGTCTCCCTACGGCCCTACAGACTGTGGAGGCCCTGTTTACCCACATCTTCTGGCACTACGGGGTGCCTGAGGATGTAGTGTCTGATCGGGGTCCCCAGTTCACATCGAGGGTCTAGAGGGCGTTCATGGAACTTCTGGGGGTCTCGGTCAGCGTGACCTCAGGTTTTCACCCCGAGAGTAATGGGCAGGTGGAGACAGTTAACCAGGATGTGGGTAGGTTTTTGCAGTCCTATTGCCAGGACCAGCCGGGGGAGTGGGAGGCTTCCATCCCCTGGGCAGAGATGGTCCAAAACTCCCTCCGCCACTCCTCCACTAACATGTCTCCGTTTCAGTGTGTACTAGATTATCAGCCGGTCCTGGCACCGTGGCATCAGAGCCAGATCGAGGCACCTGCGGTGGATTAATGGTTTCGGCGCTCGGAGGAGACACGGGACGCTGCCCATGTGCGCCTGCAACGAGCCATCAGGCGACAGAAGGCGAGCGCCGACCGCCACCGCAGTGAGGCCCCGGTGTATGCACCGGGGGACCGGGACTTGCTCTCGACCCGAAACCTGCCCCTTCACCTGCCCTGCCGGAAGCTGGGTCCGCAGTTTGTGGGGCCATTTAAAGTCCTGAGGAGACTGAACGAGGTATGCTATAGGTTACAGCTCCCCCCTGATTACCGTATTAACCCCTCGTTCCATGTGTCTCTCCTCAGGCCGGTGGTGGCAGGTCCGCTCCAGCAGTCTGAGGTGCGGGAGGTTCCCCCACCCCCTCTGGACATCGAGGGGGTCCCGGCGTATACTGTACGAGCCATCATGGACTCAAGGCGTCGGGAGAGGGGCCTTCAGTACCTCGTGGAGTGGGAGGGGTACGGTCCGGAAGAGAGATGCTGGGTGCCGGTGGAAGACATCCTGGACCCATCCTTACAGCAGGAATTTCACAGTCTCCACCCGGATCGTCCTGCGCCTCGTCCTCCGGGTCGTCCCCGAGGCCGGTGTCGGCGCGCTGCTGGAGCCGCGTGTCAAGGGGGGTGTACTGTCACGACTTCCGCCGAAGTTGGTGCCTCTCCTTGTTCGGGTGGCGTTCAGCGGTCGTCATCACCGGCTTTCTAGCTGCCACCGATCTACGTTTCTTTTTCCATTTGTTTTGTCTTGATTGTACACACCTGGTTCCCATTACATTATATTATTCCCCTATTTAACCCTCTGGTTCCCATATGGTTTTGTGCGTGTTTGTTCTTTGTTTTGTGTCTAAGACTTATGTGAGCTGGTGTGTTTTCCCTGCGTGGAAATTAGTGTTGTTTATTTTTCTAGTAAAGTACGTTGTTTACTCAGTTCTGTGTCCTGCGCCTGACTCCGTCCTACCGCTGCACATTGACACGTGACACCTCTCCTCTTCTCGCCTCTCCTCTGCTCTCCTAATTTAGAGTTGTAGTAGCTGACCCGCCTCGCTCCTCTCTCCTCCAGCTAGTCCCCCTGTCAGGGGTAGTTGTAGTAGTAATAGTAGTAGCAGTAGTGGTAGTTGTAGGAGTAGTAGTAGTAGTAGTTGTTGTAGTAGTAGTAGTAGAAGTAGTTCTAGTAGTAGTAGTAGTAGTTGTTGTTGTTGTAGTAGTAGTAGTAGTAGTAGTAGTAGTAGTAGTAGTAGTAGTAGTAGTAGTAGTAGTAGTAGTAGTAGTAGTAGTAGTAGTAGTAGTAGTAGTAGTAGTAGTAGTAGTAGTAAAATGTAAACTTGAAAGCAGAAAGCAAGTGTCCAGATGAAGATGGTGATAAAAGTCATGGTTGTTGTGGGTTCTGTTGTCATGAAGGACAGCTCTCAGTCATGAAGAGTTAAACTCACAGGGCTATAAACACTCCCAGAGCACTGAAGCATGCACTGCCAATGCAGAGTATCCTCTCTATGCAAATGGTCTTCCGAGGAACAACGAACACCATCAATGCTGAGAAAAGGATTTGTTGCAACGGCTATCTCACCGTGTTATCTAAAAATAACGTATGACTAAACAAAACGTAGGTGCCTGTGCTTCCAGAATTCTAGTGGCTACTTACTGTGGGGCTCTGCTCCAGACAATCTGTTGAGGATAAAAATAGGATTTGGTCTCATGCTCCCCCCAGTGGTTAGAGATGGTAAAAACAGAAACCTCAGCGTTTCGGTGAACCTAGATAGACAGTAACAGAGATGATACAGTATTGACACTTAAGTACCCAAACAGTCAGGCAATCAAACTCCACTCAAATGAATTTTATCTAAATTAAATCACTTGAAAATACACAGTGAGTTTGCTAAAACACAAATGTACATAAAATACACAAATATGTACATAATAGCAAGCCTTTTGTTTGGCAAATCATAATGGAAAATCAAGATGTTCAGAATGTCATGTGGTTTTTACCAATTCTTGTTAGAGGATTCACTCAAGCCAATCCCTTTAAAAGGTTTTGTTAAGTTCATTGAATAGGTCCCTTTGTCACAACACATGTGCACTTACAGTGAAATACATGATAAAAAAACGTTCAGATAGTCCATTAGACTTAGATTTAAGCACCTATACAAAGGTTAAATAAATGTGTCTGATTTCCAACAGATAGAGTGGGATGGATGTTGAGTCTCTTCAGCAATATCCAACAAAGCAACAGCGCCTCTTTGATAGAATACAGAACCTCTCTGAAAACAATGCAGGAGACAGGAGAGACACAGGTCATTGTAACTGTTCATACACCTCTTTTCCAGAAGTCATTGTTGAGTCATTATAGCTTTCCTGTGGCGCTACAAAACTGTCTTCAGATGATCCCTAATGCTTCCTCAATACTCAGGTTCAGTTGCGTCGCCCTTGTCTGGCACTGCTCTGCTGTTTTCATGAAGCCCTGGTCAGCCATCATTTGGGAAATCTCTGTATAAATGTGTTCCAGTTCAGTGTTTCCCCTCAGGTCCTCTTGGATTCTGTCACTGACCCATATGTCGAGGAGGGCTTCAGTCTCCTCAATGCTCCAGGGGAGATCTAGTTCTCATGGTGATGGACAGCCAAAAAACAACAACACGTAAACAAAGGCCCAACGATGATAGTATAATGTAAAAACAGCATTTACTGTACAGAGATTAGGAGATTGTTTCAGTTACCTGTTCCGTGGACTTGGCCACCTGGGACCTCTCCCATGTCTGTGGCGCCATTTGATTCCTTAGCCACAGAGTCACAGGATAGATGCTTGTTCGCAAATATTTGAACAAACTTATCCCCCATGGCTTACTGTTTGCTCTCGCAGAACTGGAGGAAGTTGGCCTTTAGCCGCTTCACTCTAGACTGGCACTGTTCGGCTGTCCTCAGGAAGCCCTGGTTGGCCATGTCATCGATGTAGACCACCACACCGCGACCAAGCATGTCCCGAAACCCTGGAAGACTGATGGAGCATTCATCCAACCGTACGGCATCAGCAGGTATTCGTAATGCCCCTTGGTTGTGCTGAATGCTGTCTTCCACTCGTCCCCTTCTTGGACACGCACCAGGTTGTACGCACTCCGGAGATCTAATTTTGTGAAGAAGCGCGCCCCATGTATTGACCCGATTACAGATGGAATGAGGGGTAGAGGTAACTATAATTAATTGTCCCCTTGTTAAGTGCTCGGTAATCAATGCAAGGGCGCAGACCTCCGTCTTTCTTCTTCACAACAAAGAAACTCGAGGAGGCAGACAAAGTGGAGGGACGTATGAACCCCTGGCGCAGGGACTCTGAGACGTATGTCTCCATTGCCTCCATTTCAGCCTGTGACAGGGGATATACATGACTCCTGGGAGGCACACCGTCTACCCAGAGGTTTATCCCGCAATCCCCCACCCGATGAGGTGGTAATTTGGTCGCCTGTGTTTTGGAAAACGCGTGTGCCAAATCGAGGTATTCGGGGGTAATGCGCACGGTGGAGGTAGTGTCTGGACTTTCCACCGGGGTTGCACCAATGGAAACAGCTAGACACCTACCCTGACACTCTCGCGACCACCCCGTGAGAACCCTCTGCGGCCATGAAAAGGTGGGGTTGTGTAGTGCTAACCAGGGAAGACCCAACACAACAGGGAAATCGGGAGACTCAATAATAAAAAAAGTGACTTGCTCTCTATGGGTCTCTTGCGTAACCATCGTGACTGGTGCTGTAACTTCCCTAACGAACCCTGACCCTAATGGTCGACTGTCAAGTGCTTTGATGGGCAGTGGAATGGATGGGTGAACCAATGTAATACCTAGACTATGAGCTAACGACCTGTCCATAAAGTTCCCAGCTGCACCTGAATCGACCAGCGCCTTACGCTGGGGAACTAACGTGTAATCAGGGAAGTGGACGTGTATGGTAAAGTGTGCAGCAGAGGGCTCTGAACGAGTGTGGGTTTTCGCTTCATGGGGTGACGCGAGAGTGCCCTGCCTGCCGCCTCCAGACCCAAAAGAACGCTGACGACAGCGTGCAGTAGAATGTCCTCTCGTGACACAAGAGTGACACTGGAGCTGTCGTCCTCCGCTCTCCCGGATCGCTGCCCCACCCAGCTCCATCGGAACGTCATCCGGGTTGAAGTGGGGTGAAACAGGCAGGCCCCCTCCAGGACGTCCTCCTGAAGCCAGCAAGTTGTCCAACCGGATGGCCATGTACACCAGCTGGTTGAAAGTCAACGTGTCATCCCGGCAGGCTAGCTCCCTTCGGACGTCCTCTCGCAGGTTGCATCGGAAGCGGTCGATGAGGGCCCGCTCGTTCCACCCGTATCCAGCCGCTAGAGTTCGAAACTCCAGGGCAAAGTCTTGCGCGGTCCTCGTCCCCTGCCTCAGTTGGACCAGCCACACGCCCGCCTCTCCTCCTTCGGGCAGGTGATCGAAGACTGCCCGGAAGAGGCGCGCGAACTCCCCGTAGTGGTCCATCGCGTCTCCTCCTTCATTCCAGACCACATTGGCCCAATCCAGGGCTTTCCCCGAGAGGCAGGAGATGAGGGCGGACACCTTCTCCCGCTCTGATGGAGCCGGGCTGATGGTAGAGAAGTAGAGGTCCAGATGCAGGAGGAATCCCTGGCAGCGGGCAGCTGTCCCGTCATACTCCCTCGGTCAGGATAGGTGATTCCCGGCATTGGACGAACTGGAGAACTCGATCCATCGCTTCTCCTAAGCTGGCACGCATAGTAGAATGCTACCGGACCCGCGCCACGACTCCAGGCATGTTCCCTTCTCTTGCTGACTCCATGTTTGGGTTTGTGATTCTGTAGCGGTTGATTTAGGACGGGTCAGGCGCAGGAGAGTAAATCACGGAATATATGGTTTATTCGATAAACAGTGGTACGCAGCAATGCGTAATACACACCAATGCGGTAAAACGGCGCACTGGGGAAAACAAGGCACAAGGTTGAATATCCCGGCGATACACAATATAATCTAGCTCCACCGAGCTATAATATCCTCTACAATAAACAATCACACACAAAGACAAGGGGGCAGAGGGAACACTTATACAGGTACTGATGAGGGGACATGAACCAGGTGTGTGTAATAAACCAGACAAAACGAATGGAATGATGAGATGAGGAGCGGCAGTGGCTAGAAGGCCGATGACGCCGAATGCCGAATCCTGCCCGAACAAGGAGAAGAGGCTGTTTCGGAGGAAGTCGTGACATGGACTGGGCCAGATGTGAGGGAGTGGATTGGTTTTAACCTCTATGGTGGATTCAGGGAGCGAGACATTAACAGATATGCCACCATGTAATTAATGACAGATAAAATGGATATTATACTTTACATGTATGTAGTGTACATGTCTCTCATGTTTGAACCCAGCATCATGTCTCATTCACAGATCTATCAGTCAGTAACCTGCTCATGAAAATAGTTAATATAATACTATAAGATCAAATCCATTTAAATCACACATTTGGTTGTGAGGTCCATTTGGGGACTTGGTCTGGGGGGCTGAAGTGATTGTAACGTTGAAGTAACGTTGAAGTAATGTTGAGGTCATAAAACCTTTTGATTTACTTCTTACTTTGCATATGGACAGGTATTGTGTTTTCAAAACCCACAAATAACTTTTAGATGATCTTTAAGGTCATGACAAATATAACGAGTCACAACCATGATGATGATGATGATGATGATGGAGAACATGTGATATGAATTATGCTTTCTATCCTTATTCAAGATTTCCTTGCTGATCAGTGTTCCATGTCACTATCACTTCCCCCTCAGATCCTGCAGTAGGTCCCAGCTGTAGCAGTACAGTCACTGTGCAGTCTGACTGAGGGAGGTTTTTGTACGGCTCTGTACCACTGTGTGAACATCCAGACACTGTTGGGGTAGTGTAAACTCTGACAGTAGTAATCTCCTGCATCTTCAGCCTTGACTCATTTTTATTTACATTTACGTCATTTAGCAGACGCTCTTATCCAGAGCGACATACAAATTGGTGCATTCACCTTATAGCCAGTGGGATAACCACTTTACAATATGTTTTTTTCTTCTTTCTTTGGGGTGGGGTAAGGGGGGGTAGAAGGATTACTTTATCCTATCCCAGGTATTCCTTAAAGAGGTGGGGTTTCAAGTGTCTCCGGAAGGTGGTGAGTGACTCCGCTGTCCTGGCGTCGTGAAGGAGCTTGTTCCACCATTGGGGTGCCAGAGCAGCGAATAGTTTTGACTGGGCTGAGCGGGAACTGTGCTTCCGCAGAGGTAGGGGGGCCAGCAGGCCAGAGGTGGATGAACGCAATGCCCTCGTTTGGGTGTAGGGACTGATCAGAGCCTGAAGGTACGGAGGTGCCGTTCCCCTCACAGCTCCGTAGGCAAGCACCATGATCTTGTAACAGATGCGAGCTGCAACTGCAAGCCAGTGGAGTGCGCGGAGGAGCAGGGTGACGTGAGAGAACTTGGGAAGGTTGAACACCAGACGGGCTGCGGCATTCTGGATGAGTTGTAGGGGTTTAATGGCACAGGCAGGGAGCCCAGCCAACAGCGAATTGCAGTAATCCAGACGGGAGATGACAAGTGCCTGGATTAGGACCTGTTCCGCTTCATGTGTAAGGCAGGGTCGTACTCTCCGAATGTTGTAGAGCATGAACCTACAGGATCGGCTCACTGCCTTGATGTTAGCGGAGAATGACAGGGTGTTGTCCAGGGTCATGCCAAGGCTCTTTGCACTCTGGGAGGAGGACACAATGGAGTTGTCAACCGTGATGGCAGATCATGGAACGGGCAGTCCTTCCCCGGGAGGAAGAGCAGCTCAGTCTTGCCGAGGTTCAGCTTGAGGTGGTTATCCGTCATCCACACTGATATGTCTGCCAGACATGCAGAGATGCGATTCGCCACCTGGTTATCAGAAGGGGGAAAGGAGAAGATTAGTTGTGTGTTGTCTGCGTAGCAATGATAGGAGAGGCCATGTGAGGATATGACAGAGCCAAGTGACTTGGTGATTAGCGAGAATAGGAGAGGGCCTAGAACTGAGCCCTGGGGGACACCAGTGGTGAGAGCACGTGGTGTGGAGACAGATTCTCGCCACGCCACTTGGTAGGAGCGATCTGTCAGGTAGGACGCAATCCAAGAGTGAGCCGCACCGGAGATGCCCAACTCGGAGAGGGTGGAGAGGAGGATCTGATGGTTCACAGTATCAAAGGCAGCAGACAGGTCTAGAAGGACAAGAGCAGAGGAGAGAGAGTTAGCTTTAGCAGTGCGGAGAGCCTCCGTGACACAGAGAAGAGCAGTCTCAGTTGAATGACCAGTCTTGAAACCTGACTGGTTTGCATCAAGAAGGTCATTCTGAGAGAGATAGCAAGAGAGTTGGCTAAAGACGGCACGCTCAAGAGTTTTGGAGAGAAAAGAAAGAAGGGATACTGGTCTGTAGTTGTTGACATCGGAGTGTAGGTTTTCTGAGAAGGGGTGCAACTCTCACTCTCTTGAAGACGGAAGGGACATAGCCAGCGGTCAAGGATGAGTTGATGAGCGAGGTGAGGTAAGGGAAAAGGTCTCCGGAAATGGTCTGGAGAAGAGAGGAGGGGATAGGGTCAAGCGGGCAGGTTGTTGGGCGGCCGGCCGTCACAAGTCGCAAGATTTCATCTGGAGAGAGATGGGAGAAAGAAGTCAAAGCATAGGGTAGGGCAGTGTGAGCAGGACCAGCAGTGTCATTTGACTTAACAAACGAGGATCAGATGTCGTCAACCTTCTTTTCAAAAAGAGGGAGGAGAGGAGGGATGGGGAGGAGGTTTCAGCAGGGAGGAGAAGGTGGCAATGAGCTTCCTAGGGTTAGAGGCAGATGCTTGGAATTTAGAGTGGTAGAAAGTGGCTTTAGCAGCAGAAACAGAGGAAGAAAATGTAGAGAGGAGGGAGTGAAAAGATACCAGGTCCACAGGGAGTCTAGTTTTCCTCCATTTCCGCTCGGCTGCCCGGAGTCCTGTTCTCTGAGCTCGCAATGAGTCGTCAAGCCACGGAGCAGGAGGGGAGGACCGAGCCAGCCGGGAGGATAGGGGACATAGAGAGTCAAAGGATGCAGAAAGGGAGGAGAGGAGGGTTGAGGAGAAAGAATCAGGAGATTGGAGGGAGAAGGATTGAGCAGAGAGAAGAAAATGATGGTAGGATGGAAGAGGATGGAAGAGGAGAGAGTAGCGGGAGAGAGAGAGTGAAGGTTGTGACGGCGCATTACCATCTGAGTAGGGGCAGAGTGAGTAGAGTTGGAGGAGAGCGAGAGAGAAAAGGATACAAAGTAGTGGTCGGAGACATGGAGGGGAGTTGCAGTGAGATTAGTAGAAGAACAGCATCTAGTAAAGATTAGGTCAAGCGTATTGCCTGCCTTGTGAGTAGGGGGGGACGGTGAGAGGGTGAGGTCAAAAGAGGAGAGGAGTGGAATGAAGGAGGCAGAGAGAAATGAGTCAAAGGTAGATGTAGGGAGGTTAAAGTCACCCAGAACTGTGAGGGGTGATCCATCCTCAGGAAAGGAACTTATCAAGGTGTCAAGCTCATTGATGAACTCTCCAAGGGAACCTGTAGGGCGATAAATGATAAGGATGTGAAGCTTGAATGGGCTAGTGGCTGTGACAGCATGGCATTCAAATGAGGAGGTAGACAGATGGGTCAGGGGAAAAAGAGAGAATGTCCACTTGGGAGAGATGAGGATTCCTGTGCCACCACCCCGCTGACCAGATGCTCTCGGGGTATGCGAGAACACATGGTCAGACAAGGAGAGAGCAGTAGGAGTAGCAGTGTTTTCAGTGGTAATCCATGTTTCCATCAGCGCCAAGAAGTCGAGGGACTGGAGGGTAGCATAGGCTGAGATGAACTCTGCCTTGTTGGCCGCAGAACGGCAGTTCCAGAGGTTGCCGGAGACCTGGAACTCCACGTGGGTTGTGCGTGCAGGGACCACCAGGTTAGAGTGGTAGCAGCCACGCGGTGTGAGGCGTTTGTATAGCCTGTGCGGAGAGGAGAGAACAGGGATAGACAGACGCATAGTTGACAGGCTACAGAAAATTTGCTACAATAATGCAAAGGAGATGGGAATGAAATGAACTAAACATCTGGGAAAGCGAGAGAGCGGGGCCTCCCTCACTTACGTTTCACTGAAACACCCAATTATAACTCTCCCAACTTCCACCTCAGAAACTATAATTGTTGTAAACTACAGCGGTTCAATGTTTTCTAGGAATAGACTAACTTAGTTTGAACTCCACTGATGGTCAGAGTGAAGTCACTCCCAGATCCACTGCAATTGAATCTAGATGGAGTACCAGACTGAATGGTTTTAGCCAAGTAAATTAGGAGTTTAGGAGCTCCTCCAGGTTTCTGTTGGTACCAGGCCAACCACTGTCCATTGCTGTCACAGTCAAATATTTTACCTTGAATCCAGAGGGCAAATATCCAGATAAAGATAAAAGTCATGGTTGTTGTGGAGTCTGTTGTCATGAAGGACAGCTCTCAGTCATGAAGTGTTCAACTCACAGGGATATAAACACTCCCAGACCACTGAAGCATGTGCTGCCAATGCAAAGTGTCCTCTCTATGCAAATTAGCCTCATGGAGCAAGGCAGATAGCGTATTCCTCATTTGGTAATATATGGGATACACACTGAGTGTCCAAGACATTAGGAACGCCTTCCTAATATTGAGTTCCACCCACTTTTGCCCTCAGAGCAGACTCAATTTGTCGGGTCATGGACTCTATAAGGTGTCGAAAGTGGTCCTTCCACAGGGATGCTGGCCCATGTTGACTCCAATGCTTCCCACAGTTGTGTCAAGTTGGCTGGTAGTGGATCTCTACTCTGAATTGCTCGTTCCATCTCATCCCACAGATGCTAATTTTATTGAGATCTGGTGACTGGGAAGGCCACTGCAGTAATCTGAATTCACTGTCATGTTCGTGGAACTATTCCTGGATAATCCTAGCCTTGTGGCATGGGGCATTATACTGATGAAAAAATCAATTTGCAGATAGATACACTTCTGCCATGAAGGGATGCACCTGATTGGCAATTTAAACATTGCTCCACTTTTATCAAGGGGCCCAATGTGTGCTATGAAAAACACACCCCACACCATCACAACACCAACGTTGACACACAGCTTTTTGGATGCATGTACTCATGTGGTTTTGTCCATACCCTAGTCCTCCCATCAGCGTAAAACAGCAGGAACAGGGATTCATCAGATCAAGCAATATTTTTCCAATTCTCCAGTGTCCAGTATTTCCGTTCCATAGCCCACTGCAAACTCAGTTTCTTGTTTTTTTGCTGAAAGAAGTGTAACTTTGTAAGGATGTCGGCTGCCATACCCCATTCGTGTCAAGGTACGATGAGTTGTGCATTCTTTTATGGACTTTGGTCACAAATGTTGTACTAGTCTGTCAGTTGACTAACTGTAGCCCGTCTGTTGCTCTGCACAATTCATGTCAGACCATTCTTGATACACATGGGAAACTGTTGACTGTGAAAAACCCAGCAGCGTTGCAGTTCTTGACACACAAACCGGTGCGCCTGGCACCTACTACCATACCCCGTTAAAAGGCACTTCAATATTTTGTCTTGCCCATTCACTCTCTGAATGGCACACATACACAATCCATGTCTTAATTGTCTCAAGGCTTAAAAACCATTCTATAACCTGTCTCCTCCCCTTCATCTACACTGATTGAAGTGGATTTATCAAGTGACATCAATAAGCGATCACAGCTTTCACCTGGATTCACCTTGTCAGTCTGTCATGGAATGTTCCTAATGTTTTGTGCACTCAGTGTATATCATCCATTGTGTGACTGTTTTCATTTTGAGGTGTTGGTCGGTCAAATAATAAAGGGAGCCTATGATACTCTAGACTGTAGTCCTCAACACTATCACTGTTCTAGTCCCTAACACTGGTCTAGTCCTGAACACTATCACTGGTCTAGTCCTGAACACAATCACTGTTCTAGTCCCTAACACTATCACTGGTTTAGTCCTGAACACTATCACTGTTCTAGTCCCTAACACTATCACTGGTCTAGTCCTGAACACTATAACTGGTCTAGTCCTCAACAATATCACTGGTCTAGTCCTGAACACTATCACTGGTCTACTCCTCAACACTATCACTGGTCTAGTCCTGAACACTATCACTGGTCTAGTCACTAACACTATCACTGGTCTAGTCCTGAACACTATCACTGTTCTAGTCCCTATCACTATCACTGGTCTACATTTTACATGTACATTTTTAGTAATTTAGCAGACGCTCTTATCCAGAGCGACTTACAGTTAGTGAGTGCATACATTATTCTTTTTTCATACTGGCCCCCTGTGGGAATCGAACCCACAACCCTGGCGTTGGTCTAGTCACTAACACTATCACTGGTCTAGTCCTGAACACTATCACTGGTCTAGTCCTCAAAACTCTCACTGGTCTAGTCCTCAGTACTATCACTTGTCTAGTCCTGAACACTATCACTGGTCTAGTCCTCAACACTATCACTGGTCTAGTCCTCAGTACTATCACTGGTCTACTCCTGAACACTATCACTGGTCTAGTCCTCAACACTATCACTGGTCTAGTCCCTAACACTATCACTGGTCTAGTCCTCAACACTATCACTGGTCTAGTCCCTAACACTATCACTGGTCTAGTCATCAACACTATCACTGGTCTAGTCCCTAACACTATCGCTGGTCTAGTCCTCAACACTATCACCGGTCTAGTCCTCCCCCTCAGCACCTGCAGCTAAGACTGTCTGAGAGTGGTCTGAGTGGGGAGGGGAAAACGGAAAACTAGCTGTTATTGGCAGAGAGATTTGGAACTCTCTTTGTTATTGGTCTATTAACTAATTTGCTACATGGTAATGTCACCATGGAAAGCCGAACCTCCCTCAAATACAAACCTGCTAATTAGAAGGTCCTAAGTACAGTACATCATATTTTCAACTAGGAACAATCATGAAATAACACTGATCCATTTTTTTCACACTTTTACAGTGTTATTTTTTATTTTATTTATATGTTATTTTTTATTTCCCTTTTATTTTATTTGTATTTTCCTTTTTTTTATTTTTTTTATTTTTTTTTTATTTTTTTTGGGGGGGGAAGGATCAGCTTAATATTGCAAATAGATTGTATCTTCTATCAATGTAATTGTCTGCATCACTTCCAATCCCCCATATTTTTTTTTATTTTTTATATATATATATTCCCCTTTATTACTTTTCAACCCCACCATCCTTTCCCTACTTGGAGTAAATTAGTGAACAACAACGCCCAGGCCTCTACTTCCGGTCCATACTCACTATCTACACCTTATGGACAGAGTTAATTTTACAATAATTCTATATCTATATATATATATATATATATACACACACACACATATATATATATATATATACATATATACATACATATACATATACACATCTATTTATTTTTTTTCTCCTGAACTTCTTCTACTCTCAACCTCTCCGATCATCTTCATGATGTCCATCCGGTTTGCCTCTAAATGCCATATCTTTCTAACTGTGCTCCTTCCCAAAAGCTCCCAACATACAACCTATATACTTATTATGGACACAGTATGCTTACATTATTAGCTATCTTTGTTATTATTTGTTGTTATTTGTTATTAGTCCCATCCTTCAACTCTATTCAATACCTCCCATCTATCTCTTAACACCATCCATATAGGATTTCTATTTGCCATATATATTTCAACCATACTGTGATGTTTTACAAAAGTTCTGAACCTTTCTATTCTCATTGCTTCTACAGATTGTGAATTAAAAATAAACATTTTTGCTAAAAGTATTATTATATTATTGATTGATTGACTATGACTTTTCAGATCACCCAGTAATGCTATCTGCAAGGTTAGTTCCAGGTAAATATTGCAATCCTTTAGCCATTCCTGGACCTGTGTCCAAAAACAAGCTACAAATGGACAGAACCAAAACAAATGATCTAATGATTCTATCTCTTCACAGCAAAATCTGCAGAGCTGGGAAGATTGTATCCCCCATATAAATAACATTCTATTGGTAGCAAGAATTTTATATAATAATTTAAATTGAAAGATTCTAATTTTTGAATCCGGTGTCGTTTTGCGTGTCAGTTCATAAACACTATGCCATGGGATCGGTACGTCAAAGATCTCTTCCCAACTATTTTGCAATCTATATGGGACTGCTGTCAATCCTTTGGTCCTTAAGTGAAACTGATATACTTTTTTATTTATCACAGTTTTCCTTAACCAATTATGTTCTTTAATGCAAGGCCGACAGACAAGTTCCTTACTTTCTCCCCTTCAACTTTCCTCTTCCACTTTTACGGTAAGGCTGCAATTATTTGGTTGTAATTTTGGGTAGAGCAGACATTTCCATATGTTTTTGTTAGCTGCATGTGCGACATAACTCCACCAGTCCTACCGATGATATCATTTACGAAGATTATACCTTTTTTAAACATTCTGTCAAAAATAAAGGTTTTTGTCAATTAGTATATTTGAATTTAACCACAATATTTGTTGCATTATTTGTTCTGTCGTTTCTGGAGGATTAAATTGAAATTGCAACCAACTTTCTATGGCTTGTTTTAGAAATAGTGACATTTGGGAGATTATTTCCTTTTCAAATAACTGAAAGTGAGAGGTTGTAATCTGAATAAAGGGAAAAAGGCCTTTCTTGAACAGTGGGTGAGACAATCTTACTAATTTGCTTGAGAACCAGTTCGGATTTAAGTATAACTTTTGGATGACTGAAGATTTTAGTGATAGGTCTAATGCTTTAATATTTAATAATTTCTGTCCTCCAAATTCATATTCATTATATAAATATGCTCTTTTAATTTTGTCTGGCTTGCCGTTCCAAATAAAATTGAATATTTTTTTCTCATATAATTTAAAAACTGTTTGCTAGGCGTAGGCAAGACCATAAGCAAATAGGTAAACTGGGATAATACTAAAGAGTTAATCAGGGTGATTTTTCCACAAATTGACAGGTATTTTCCTTTCCATGGTAGTAAGATCTTATCTATTTTTGCTAACTTTCTATTAAAATTTATTGAAGTGAGATCATTTATTTCCTTTGGGATATGTATTCCGAGTATATCCACATCACCATCAGACCATTTTATTGGTAAACTACATGGTAATGTAAAAATTGTATTTTTTAGTGATCCAATACGTAATATAGTACATTTGTCATAATTTGGTTTAGTTTCATCAGCTGTTGTACAATATTATATAAAACACAAGAACAACTGAATTTTGACTGCACAGAGCCTTTAATGGATCACTGCTGGTTTTACAGCAGTGGAGAGTAACTGCAGTATGTGACCTGAAAGGACAGCTTTCACTGCAGGATCTGAGTCACAGTGATCTGCCCTCGGGATACTGAGAAAATAATAACACATTGTCAAGATCAGATTCCATTTAAGATCAGTTTTCTAGAACATAATATGCTTTAGAATTCAACAGCAACTTTAACTTGAAAGCAAATGACAAGCATCAAGATGAAGGGGTCTATTCAATCCGTATTGCTGAAGTTCAGCGTTACAGCGTGATTGGAATTTAAAGGCAATGTTCCTGTGTTAGCGGAGACTGCATTCACGGTAAACGCTGCATATGGGGTGGCAGGTAGCCTAGCGGTTAAGAGGTCGCTAGTTCGAATCCCTGAGCCGACTAGGTCAAAAATCTGTCGATGTGCCCTTGAGTAAGGCCCTTATTGCTCCTGTAAGTCCCTCTGGATAAGAGCATCTGCTAAGTGAAGTAAATGTAATATGTCAGCTCAATCAAAAATTATCTTGACGTTTCTATCCGGCAATCTGTAACACTTCAACGATACAACTTTTATTTCAGATGAAGGGCTCTATTCAATCCGTATTGCTGAAGTTCAGCGCTAAAGCCCAATTGAAATTTAAAGGCTTCAGCGATACAGATTGAATACAGCTCTAACTGTCACTTCACTCATGCTTGGACTCTTATGAAAGTTTCTCAAATCAGTTACTGAACATTTCTCTAAAATATTTGGGTTTGTTTTATACCTTTCTATTTTATAATTAAACTATAATGTTTTTCATTCAATCAAAAAACTATTTCAAATGAAGAATATAACATTATATTTGGCCAGTATTCATATGTGCTCATGATTTATACCACAGTCTAAAAAAAAAATATTATTCAGCTTGCCCAATGGTCAGGAGGTTTTTGTACCAGCAGTTATAGGGGTTATATCACTGTGGTACACTTTTGGTAGCGGCACCAGACTAGATGTTGTAAGTAAGTTTCTTGATGTTTGTCTGATTCCATTTTTTTTCTTAAACTATTTAATCTCTATTAAAACATTTAGATTTGAGATAATTTACTTTCCAAAAATATTGTTGTATATTGATTTTGAAAGAGCCTTCTTTCAACAGTTTATTTAATCAAAATGTTAAATTGCGGGCATTTTTTTGTATGTTTTATTTGTATGATTGCAGACTATATAACTCTTATTCTGGTATGATAACTATAATATTTGTTATTGTAGTCATCAGTGCATTGTGTTCATGATAGCCAGAAAGGGTCTCTGTTATTTGTATCCAACCTCTTGGATTCTGCAAATTGTGATGAGAAACGATCCTAAAAAAATATATGTATGACAAAGTAATGCTAAAGTTAAACACGTCATACTTGTATGCTTTCTGCTTGTATACTTTATACTTGTAATCTGCTTTTTTTTTTTTTTTTTCTTCATGTCTTTTGGCAATCTAATATATATTCATATAACGTTTTAGAAGTCAATTCCAAAGTACTTTGTTTTGATGTAGTTGATGTGTTGTGTTTCTTCCAGGTAACAGTTCCCAAACCCGTCCAGCCACCCTCTAGTGAGGAGCTGTCCAGTAAGTCAACAGCCACACTGACGTGTCTGGCCAACAAGGGCTTCCCCTCAGACTGGACCATGAGCTGGAAAGTGGACGGGACCAGCAAGAAGCAGGAGGCCAGTCCCGGGGTCCAGGAGAAGGACGGCCTGTACAGCTGGAGCAGCATCCTGACTCTCACTGCCCAGGAGTGGACCAAGGCAGGAGAGGTGACCTGTGAAGCCCAGCAGAAATCCCAGACTCCAGTCACCAAGACCCTGAGGAGGGCTGACTGTTCTGGGTAGGACCCCTCAGTCACACAGCCCTGTGGAGAGAGGATGCTGGTTCCTCTGCTTTGACTAGCTTTGTTCTAAAATCAGTTGTTCTCTGATTTAGTGATCACCCTGGTGGAGACTAACAGGGGGCTTGGCTTGAGTTCATGTGTCAATCCATTCTGTAGATTGAGATTTTGTTAGTTTTAGATTTGATGTGATCTGCTTTTATTCACTATCATGTTTGCTTTGATGCTTCGATTGTGTGATAATGGATTAAAATAAATATTTCTTTTTGAAATGCATATTTTTGTTGTTTTTATTAATAAACAGTATCATAGATACTGTATATTTGTAATATTCTGGAAAAATATGTATTCAGTAAGGCTGATTAATGGTGTCTTTAAAAACTGTCAAGTCTAAAACTCACTCTAACATCATAATGGACCAGTATTTAATACTATCACAATATATTATGATATAATAGAAGAGGTTCTGCCATGGTAGTAGTTGACTGTCTTCATTCATCAGGATACTGAGTCTGTGTCAGACCTGTTTGACTTGACAGACTTCACTGTAATAAAAGAAGAACTATCAAACAGTCAACCGATATCTTGGACTCTCACGTGTGTTATAGGCTTTGATTTGAAGCAAAAAAATAATAATACTAATACAAATATTACAAGTGGCACTACTTCAAGATGTAGCAGCGTTTCCCATACTCGGTCCTCAAGGGGTGCACATTTAGTTTTTTGTCCTAACAGTACACAGCTGATTCAAATTATCATAACTTGATGATTAGTTGATTATTTGAATCAGGTGTGTAGTGCTAGAGCAAAAACCAAAACGTGCACCTCTTGGGGTCCCGAGGACCGAGTTTGGGAAACGCTGCTATATAGTGTAGTGACAGTCTTCTCTACCTCCAACCCCCTGGGGACAGAGTGAACATCTGGTGACAGTGCTGCTCTATTCTGGGACAAGCAGAACCACTCAGCCTTGTCTATGTAAATCTCAGTTTCCCTCCCACAGATATCAGTCTAGTAGTTGAACAGTTTCACTGCCTGTAATACCCTGGACTGGGCCAGATGTGAGGGAGTGGACTGGTTTTACTGTAACCTCTATAGTGGATTCAGGGAGGGGGACTTTCTGACAATGAATAAACCACCATTTAATAGATGACATAAAATATGGGTATTACTAAATATAGGCATTGACAGTTACTGACATCACATTGTAATTCCTAATTCTATGGTTACGGAAATGTGTGTAATGTCTGAGCTCAAAATCTTTTTCCTCAAAGCAGAGGGCAAGTGTCCAGATGAGGATGGTGATAAAAGTCATGTTTTTGTGGGTTCTGTTGTCATGAAGGACAGCTCTCAGTCATGAAGTGTTAAACTCACAGGGATATTAACACTCCCAGACCTCTGAAGCATGTGCTGGCAATGCAAAGTGTTCTCTCTACGCAAACAGACTTTCATGGTCCCACAGAGAAACTGTAGTTGAAGAGATCTTCTTCTTTGGTATAATGGTGTTCGCAACAATTTTGTGTATTCCGCCACCTACTGTACATGTGGATAATAAGGATCCAAAACGGAAAAAAATGTGGGGTAAAAAAAAAATATATATATATATATTTTTTAATCCATACAAACTATCAGTAACGAAATGTTAATTCAACTAAATCAAAACGAAATGTGTTTTAATCAGGTCCCTACACAGGCTCAGAAGGATCCTGTGATGGCGGGACATTTCCTGGCGACAGTAGTCCTTGCAGTGCTTCTGCTGTTAAGTCTTCTCGGCTGCAGATATAATGATGTCCAGCTTCTTAGACACTTGTGCAGTACAATTAATAACTGTGGCTATAAATGCTACAAAATACACCTTTTTCACAATAAGTGTATCCAGATTACTTGATTGAAGTATAACATTTGCAACTGGTTGTGGTGCATCCAGAGGTGGTGGTACCGGAGTGCCAAGTCTAGGTCCAAAAGACTTCTCAACAGCTTCTACCCCCAAGCCATAAGACTCCTGAACAGCTAATCATGGCTACCCGGACTATTTGCACTGCCCCCCCACCCCATCCTTTTTACGCTGCTGCTACTCTGTTAAGTATTTATGCATAGTCACTTTAACTCTACCCACATGTACATACTACCTCAACTACCTCAACTAGCCGGTGCCCCCGCACATTGACTCTGCAACGGTACCCCCCTGTATATATAGCCTCCCTACTGTCACTTTATTTTACTGTATATATAGCCTCCCTACTGTCACTTTATTTTACTTCTGCTCTTTTTTTCTCAACACTTTTTTTGTTGTTGTTTTATTCTTACTTTTTTTGTTTAAAATAAATGCACTGTTGGTTAAGGGCTGTAAGTAAGCATTTCACTGCAATGTCTGCACCTGTTGTATTCGGCGCATGTGACCAATAAAATTTGATTTGATTTGATTTGATTTGATTTGATCCACCACCATATCTTCTTCAGAACTTCAACGCTCTTCACCGCCTCCACATAGGAGATTTGCTGTACAGCCCTGATCCTTGACACCTCAACCTCTTTCACCCTAACAGAACACTCAGGGTATTTGGAAATATGATCCCCGCCACAGTTGAAACATTTTACATTCACAGACTCTTCAATAACATATTCCTTCCATCTGCAAACACTTGACACATGGCTAAACGTTTTACACATTTTGCATTGCTTCGGGTTTTGCACGAATGCTCTTACAGCGTATCTTATATCCCAACTTTACATAGGGTGGTAAATACCCTTTTTCCCATTCTTCATACGGTTCAAGTGACGTGCATTAACTACACCTGGAATTTTTTGCCAAAGATATTGATTATCAATGTCCAACGGGACGCCAGAAATAACACCATTTACCCATTTCCTGCTCCGAAAACCAAAGCTGTTCACTTCATGCGTCGATATTTTCACGAGCCACAATGCACATTCCTTTTGCTCTTTAGATACACACCATATCAACACCATACCACTCCTGGTTACTATGATATCATCACCATACCACTCCTGGTTACTATGATATCAACACCATACCACTCCTGGTTACTATGATATCAACACCATACCACTCCTGGTTACTATGACATCAACACCATACCACTCCTGGTTACTATGATATCAACACCATACCACTCCTGGTTACTATGACATCAACACCATACCACTCCTGGTTACTATGATATCAACACCATACCACTCCTGGTTACTTTGACTGCATCCACGTTTCCCAACACCTACTTCACCATCCTCGTGACTTCAAAAGGGTTTCCCAAATAAACATCTTTATCCAAAAAACTTACTCCAACAAGGAACGATTCATCAGACTCATTTTCCACAACAATTGTAGCCCTTTCTGTTCCATTCTTGGACTTCACTATTGTCCACTAATTTTTCTCACTAACTGTACTCAACGCATTTTCAGCTTCAAACGAAACTTCTTCTTCCACCATCTCGATGTATGAGCAGCTGACCTTTAAAAAGTTTGAGAGCTGATTGTCCAGCCAATCATGGCCTTGATTGGTAAATGAGCCTCAGCTGGAATCAATTAAAGACTGGGAAGGTGCTGGAAGATAGCAGGGCGTTCCATGAACGAGGTGTTGTACTAACGGTCAGGCGTTTAAGAAATATATCATTGATTTAGAGATTAAACCTGATGTGGCTTAGACCACATCTTGATTTGATTATTCCTGGTTATTGTTCAATCAGATCCGATAGATCAACTGGACAGGGTGGTATTTGTACTATGTTCATAAGAGAAGGTCTTGTATATCGTAATATACCTGTCCCATCTGAATATGAATGTGTGATGGTGGAAATATACATTGCAGGTAGTAATATTAAGTTGCACAATTTTTACAACTGTCTGTAGCGATGTTTGATGAAATATCAGGAGAAATGGGCTCTAGAGAGATATGGTGCGGCAACTTTAATGCACGTAATAGTTTATGGGGAAGCACACATACTGATGCTGATGGTACTATTGTGGAAGATATGATGGAAACAAGAGCATACAGTGGGGGAAAAAAGTATTTAGTCAGCCACCAATTGTGCAAGTTCTCCCACTTAAAAAGATGAGAGAGGCCTGTACTTTTCATCATAGGTACACGTCAACTATGACAGACAAAATGAGAAAAAAAATTCCTGAAAATCACATTGTAGGATTTTTAATGAATTTATTTGCAAATTATGGTGGAAAATTAGTATTTGGTCAATAACAAAAGTTTCTCAATACTTTGTTATATACCCTTTGTTGGCAATGACACAGGTCAAACGTTTTCTGTAAGTCTTCACAAGGTTTTCACACACTGTTGCTGGTATTTTGGCCCATTCCTCCATGCAGATCTCCTCTAGAGCAGTGATGTTTTGGGGCTGTCGCTGGGCAACACAGACTTTCAACTCCCTCCAAAGATTTTCTATGGGGTTGAGATCTGGAGACTGGCTAGGCCACTCCAGGACCTTGAAATGCTTCTTACGAAGCCACTCCTTCGTTGCCCGGGCGGTGTGTTTGGGATCATTGTCATGCTGAAAGACCCAGCCACGTTTCATCTTCAATGCCCTTGCTGATGGAAGGAGGTTTTCATTCAAAATCTTACGATACATGGCCCCATTCATTCTTTCCTTTACACGGATCAGTCGTCCTGGTCCCTTTGCAGAAAAACAGCCCCAAAGCATGATGTTTCCACCCCCATGCTTCACAGTAGGTATGGTGTTCTTTGGATGCAACTCAGCATTCTTTGTCCTCCAAACACGACGAGTTGAGTTTTTACCAAAAAGTTCTATTTTGGTTTCATCTGACCATATGACATTCTCCCAATCCTCTTCTGGATCATCCAAATGCACTCTAGCAAACTTCAGACGGGCCTGGACATGTACTGGCTTAAGCAGGGGGACACGTCTGGCACTGCAGGATTTCAGTCCCTGGCGGCGTAGTGTGTTACTGATGGTAGGCGTTGTTACTTTGGTCCCAGCTCTCTGCAGGTCATTCACTAGGTCCCCCCGTGTGGTTCTGGGATTTTTGCTCACCGTTCTTGTGATCATTTTGACCCCACGGGGTGAGATCTTGCGTGGAGCCCCAGATCGAGGGAGATTATCAGTGGTCTTGTATGTCTTCCATTTCCTAATAATTGCTCCCACAGTTGATTTCTTCAAACCAAGCTGCTTACCTATTGCAGATTCAGTCTTCCCAGCTTGGTGCATGTCTACAATTTTGTTTCTGGTGTCCTTTGACAGCTCTTTGGTCTTGGCCATAGTGGAGTTTGGAGTGTGACTGTTTGAGGTTGTGGACAGGTGTCTTTTATACTGATAACAAGTTCAAACAGGTGCCATTAATACAGGTAACGAGTGGAGGACAGAGGAGGCTCTTAAAGAAGAAGTTACAGGTCTGTGAGAGCCAGAAATCTTGCTTGTTTGTAGGTGACCAAATACTTATTTTCCACCATAATTTGCAAATAAATTCATTAAAAATCCTACAATGTGATTTTCTAGGAAAAAAATTCTCAATTTGTCTGTCATAGTTGACGTGTACCTATGATGAAAATTACAGGCCTCTCTCATCTTTTTAAGTGGGAGAACTTGCACAATTGGTGGCTGACTAAATACTTTTTTTCCCCACTGTATGTCTTAACGATGGATGTGGTACAAGAGTTTATGTTTTTAGAGGGGTTACATCCTGCCTGGACCTCGCTGGCTTCTAACTCTATTGCTTCTATGTGTGAATGGAATGGATGATTCTACTGTTGGAAGTGGTAATTTCCCAATTTCGTGTACCATGAACTTTGATGTTACTACTCCAGATAGGGTACCGTTCAGATGATGGTGCTTTCATAATGCAGACTGGGAAAATTTGGTGATCATTACTTAAATGTTGGACAGTTGTCTTTAGAGAGGCTGGTTGATGTATGTGCTTTCTCTGTGACATCACTGATTTTGAGTGCTACAAATGTGTATGTACCAGAGAGTGAAGTGGGTGAGAAAAGGAAGGTGTTTCCATGGTGGACTGAAGAGTGCACTGCGGCTATTAGAGAAAGAAATAGGGCTTACAGAGTGTTGAGTAGGTTCTATGACTCCTGAGAATCTAATTGATTTCCAAAGGAAGAGAGCTTTAGTACGTAGGGTCATTAAGTCTGTCAAGAGAAATGCATGGAGGCAGTTCTGCTCTACAATAGGCAGGGGTACTGAGCTGAGGGATGTATGGTCTATGTTGAAGAAGATGACCGGAAGAAGCAAGTCCACTCGAATTCCAGTTTTGGTTGTGGGTCAATAAATGATAAAGAAAAAGCTGACTTGTTGGGGAAGACAGTTACTAGTGTACATAGTGGGGTTACTTTGGATGAAGTATAAAAGCAACGTAGGTGTGAGATTTGAAATGCTCATATTAATGTGAATAAGAAAAGGGATACTGTTGACTCTTCTTTGGATGCTGATTTTACCATACATGACATGCGTTCAGCCTTAATAGGCTGTGGATATACAACCCCAGGTCATGATCAGTCATGCTTTGTAATGTTTAAGCATATACCTGATGAGGTAATGTAGTGTATCTGTTTACTGCATGTCTTTGTAGACTTAGAGGCAGTTTGCCAGACACATTAAGCTTAGTCCTGGACTGAAAAGCAAACTCAATTGTATAATCTTCATTGAAAGAGCTTTTAGTCTAGGACAATGCTTCATCTGTGTCCAGGAAACCCCCTCCTAGTGTTTTGTTGCTCTTGGTGTGCTAAACTGCAGAGCATGAATGTAACATACATATATCTGATGAATTGTTTTGTCTAGAAATTCAGCGACCTTCAGGAAAAGTCAATATAGTGTCTAGAGACCGGAGAAGCAATTGTAGGGTTCTAGAGAATCCCCACATGGTGCTAGTTCTGGAAACATTAGTGTTTTAGAGCTGAATGTTACAGTATAATAGTGAATAATATCAGTAGTGCTGTGTGCTAAATGAAGTATTTTGAGATTATGTTGTACATGTCTTCTTGCCTCTGAGTTCAAATAAAGCTTGTTTTGATTAGAAAATAACCCAATAATTGATTTAATCATGATTCCAGTGATCACTATCGCATGAATAGGCAGAACACTTCATACTAATTTATATCAATCAGCTTCTTTTATAATTTCAGCATTGTAGCATATAGCTACTCTCATGTTTTCAAACATACTTAAAAGGGCATCTGATACAACAAATACTCTGCAATCATTTCTACAATTGAATGATCCTGTTATACTGTAGCACCAATACCAGTGATAATAATTAGTGATATTTGATAATAAACCTCTATGATCTGCTCTCAGAACTCACACTACTAAACAGTTACTTTCCATAACATATATATTTATGATGTTTAATTCCTAATATGATTTTATTAAATTAGATATTTTTACAATGGTTTTCAACAATGTGTGGTCTACACTTCTCCATTATATTTCCCCTGGTCTTCTCTACCTCCAACCCCCTGGGAACAGAGTGAATATCTGGTGACAGTGCTGCTCTATTCTGGGACAAGCAGAACCACCCAGCCCTGTCTGTGCTGAATTAACATTACTTTTCTTTTTACTTCAGTAGATCTTACTCTGCAAATGGACTGGTAATGTGTTCCAAAAACTTCTAATACATTTTTATATACACTTTCAGTTCATGACAATATAACAAGTTACAACCATGATGATGATGATGATGAGGACGTTGGAGAACATGTGGAGAACATGTGATCTGAATGACACTTTCTAACCATTTTCAAAGTTGACCTCCTCTACTGATCAGTGTTCCATGTCAGTGTCATCCCCCTCAGCACTTGCAGTAGGTCCCAGCTGTAGCAGTACAGTCTGACTGAGGGAGGTTTTTGTATCTGTGAACACCCAGACACTATTGGGGTAGTGGAAACTCTGACAGTAGTAATCTCCCGCATCTTCAGCCTGGACTCCACTGATTGTCAGAGTGAAGACACTATGAGTTCCACTGCCACTGAATCTAGATGGAGTGTTATAGTATGGTAAATAAGGAGTTCATAAGTTCCTCCAGGTGTTTGTTGATACCAGGCAAGACGGGCATAACATATGTGCCTGACATATACACAACATAAGCAGTAACCTGCTTAATACACATTTCTGCTGGTTTTACAGTTCTGAGAGACTGTCTGTCTTGGGAGAACAGATTCCACTGCAGGAATCTGAGTCACAGTGACCTGGCCTCTGGATTCTGAAACATAAAATAAAACATTTATATGAAACGAATATCACGTATATTAAGCAATTGTTATGAATAAAATATTTACATTAATATACATTATACTTTTGTGTAGATTAAATAATTGTTCAACAACAAATTCTGAAACTGTTAACCTTGAAAGCAGAAAGCAAGTGTCCAGATGAAGCTGGTGATAAAAGTGATGGTTGTTGTGGGTTCTGTTGTCATGAAGGACAGCTCTCAGTCATGAAGTGTTTAACTCACAGGCATATAAACACTCCCAGAGTACTGAAGCATTTGCTGCCAATACAAAGCGTCTTATATGTAAATATTATTCTAGGACAGTCAGACTTTATTAGTAAATGTTGTGTGATGTGATGTAGAAACATGATACCTATGTAATCACTGATATCATTTCTGATATAAGTGCTGAATGGGGACTGATATATTGCTTCTTCAAGCTCTTCCAAAAGTTCTGTGCGATCCTCCATTGCATATTTACTCTAAACATATTCCATGTCCATCCTTTTTTTCTAGTCCATCATCTTTGTAGTGTATTAGGATTATGTCTTTGTTAATGGTTTTTAAGTGGAACTGAAAGAATGTTGATTTTAGTATCAAGAGGGAATGTTTTAGTGTAACGCCACATACAACAGACAGGAAGTGTGTTGTAGACAGGGGATTGGACAGTAGAGGGAGCCACCCACATCTTGGGGAGATTATATATACTGGGGGAAAAACGAAGGAGAGGGCAGAGCGGCCATTGCAATTCGGGGGATGCCGTTCTCCGGGTGATCTTGACACCTGTAAGCTCATGCTGAAAGCTTGTGATATGAATAAACCTTATGATCAAAGTTCAGTATGAGCGGACTCCTTTGTTTATCAGCAATAATTGCCAGCATTCACCCGATACGACAAATGGCGCCCAACGTGGGGCTGGTCTGCAAATCTTCTTTGTTGCATTCGTTGCCGCCAAGCTAACTCGTTCTGAAGTCATGGCCAGACAAGGGTGAGTTTTCCTCACAGCTTTGGAAGTTGTTAGTTTGGATGCTATGTGATTGTACACTGGAGGGATGTACCATTAGGACCGAAATGTGCCTCGTGTGGCATTATTGCTGAGAACGGGGGGTCTGGCTAATCATTATGACATTTTTTAAAACAGCGCAAAACGGGAGAGAGCCTATAAATTTTCTATAGAGATGTGTTGCTTGAATAGTAAGTCAAGAACAATCGGAGCCAGGATATGTATACAAGTTAGGACATTGCAGGATTTGATAAGCCCTCGGAACAAACGAGGCGACCATAGGGTGGGCCATTAATCCTGGTAACGCGCTAGGTGTTGTCAGGTCAGTCTTGGACTGGGGTTGGGTTATAGATTTATTGTAAGTTGCTGCTCATCTTCTATCCGACGGGGTATCTGTTTGGGGGTGACCGCTCATAAAATATTCATACTCACGGCAGCCTAAAGTTAGAAAAAAGGAAAAAGTAATTAAAGACGCAATGTCAGGTGCATTGTTTTCATGCTACATGGTGCATACAGGCTAAGGCTAAATGCTAATGCTAAATGCTAATATGCTGTATGCTAACATGTGACCGTGGAGGTCCACTGCGATGGAATAAAGCCTCTTAAATTATGTTTGTATGTGGAATTTCGGTTCTATGTTTTGTGAGCGCTGTTAAATGTTGTTGACTATGAGGGGAAAACGGAGGTACAGCAGGACTGGTAACTGTCTATTTGGGTTGGGGAGAGAGCTATCAATCTCCCTTCCACGGTGAAAAAGTATTTTTGAATGTATCGCGCATGCGTGGGATTTTACTAGACTGGGCTGCAGGGGGAGACAGAGACACAGACGAGGGAACAAAGAGGAGAGATTTTAACACGAATCTTATAGTTTTAAAGCGGCTGCTGTTTGAAAATGAAACTATTTGTTGAGATGTAGTGAATTTATAAATTAGATATATGTTGACGGATTATAATGAATTAAATTAAATGACGGATTAAAATAAAATAAAAATGTTTTTGAGCGATCTATTTAGTCCTGAGTTAAGTCTTAAAGCGAATGTGAGTGGGGGAATATTGAATAGGGTTGAGAACTCAGTATTGCATTAACTACTAAAATCTTTTTCTGTGTCTGTTCTTTTGTCATATGAGAGGAGCAATAGGACGATACGACAGGAGAGAGAGAGAGAAAGACAGGGGGTGCTGACGTACACGTCACGTGACGCGACAGAGGATCAAGTCAAAAAGGTTTTGGTACTGGTCTGGTTACAAAATCTTCCCCTACAGGATATTTGATGTTATGACAATTTCACATAGGCTTGGCAAATACTGATTCATTAAAAATTGCATTTTAGAGTCTCTGGCATCACTTGGGTTTGATTGGAATTGTGTTGGGAATCAAAGACTGACATTATTCTGTAAAATTAAGATAATTAGGTACTTATAGAGCAAGGGGGTTTATGGGAATTGTAGTGATGGTAAGGTTAGAGGCTTTGTTTTTAGGATTGTAGTCTGAAGTTGACTACTTGCATTTTCTTTCCTGATGGGTTGTGGTAAGATAGCCACTAATTGATAAATGGGTAAGATAGGATATAGAAATAAAAATAGGTTTTAATTATTCATAATTTTTAATTGATTTTTTAATTGATTTTTTATTTTAATTAGAAATGGTTTTTGAATAAAAAAAATAATTTAATTTTTTCATATTCATATTTTTATTGATTGATTTTTGGGTTGTTTGGTTTATATTAATAATTAAAGGGGGGAAGCCATAGGCTATATAGTCTAAAATAAAACAATTCACGATAAAGGAATATAAAAGGGTTGTTACAATGGGGAAAAACGACATCAAGGCTATGAAAGTCATTACACCGGTTGATATAGTACAAAATAGTAATCCTTTAACTAAAGTAGTGTTAGGTTATCCGGCAAATGAAACAAAAGTTGCCCTTCATTCTCAAACAAAAACTGATAAAAGATTCCAGCGATAAGATAAACAAAGGTATAGAGAAGGTGACAGAAAAACTAATGGCAGAAGTTAGTACACCTTTCTCACATATGGATTCAGCAAAAACACCCCCACCTTATGAGAAGGAAGTAGAGCTTAGGGATGTTTATCCTCAGCTTCCAGGGATCAACCAGGAGGGTGATTATTGCATCAGAGATGAAGATGAACGAATAATAGATAGAGGACAAGCAGAAACGACCAGAAAGATGAATCCAAAACTCCAGAAGTAAGAAAAAACCGAGATGTCTGGAAACTAAGAGAAGAATGAGGTTCGGAAAGATGAGGATGAAGATACAGAAGATAAGAAAGACTGCTGAGGAAAGGAATCCCAAGAATTGGAGGAGAAGAATACATTGAGGTCAAGGAAAGGCCAATAGTAAGAAGATGATGGAAAAAAAAAAGAAGATGCTTGGGAAAATGGTTACAACAGGGGATCAGAGTGTTTGTGTCTCAGGTGAAGAGGGTGGATCTGATCTCCATCACCTAGGACTTGACATAGATTAAGTAGATTAATCAAATCTCACATTGTTGTCAATTTCTGCTCAATTTGCATGCTTTCTCAATCAGCTTTAACTGTATGTGCACTCGTAGATCAAGTTATTTCTCGAGTTGGGCTCTGGGATATAACAGCCGTTTAGTATCGGATTTTATGGTGGATTGTGGAGGGGGGTTGAGTGTGTTGGAGTATGTGAGTATGTGCGTGTGTGCTGGTCTGGCATCTGTTGTGGGGGGTGGGGATGTTGGGGGGTATGGGATGGACCGCGGGAATTATTTGCTAGGATAATAATTGCTTGTCAATGAATTAAATGTAATACAATGGCAATCCTGGTTATATGTTAGAATCCTATGCGTGAACTGCCGACATTATTACGCATATTAATTGATAATGATGGAAAATAGGATATGCATAATAAAAATTAAAAAAAAATAATAATAATAATAGTTATATAGATATATATATATAGAGGTGAAAGCATTGGAAATGCTTTTGGCGGTTAACCTGCTTCTGTTTTGTGGGTGGCACTGTGTGCTGTTTTCGATGGATGGGTCCTGGCCTCTCGGGGCCTTAGGGATACGGAGGGACGTGGGGGGGATGCTGATCACTGGGATGACGGCTCAACTTGGGATGGGGAGGGGCTTTAGCGGGGAATTAGTGGAGAACAATTGAAGGGTTACTCCGTAGCAATGCAAATATCACGGTACAGCTATATGGACACTCAATCATTACGCTATTTTTTATTGGTAAATTTACAAACATATATAATGATAAATAGACTTGAAACTTGTATCTCATTATGGTGTATGGTGAAATAAGTATAGCCAGTTATAATTGTAATGGCTTAGCTGATAATAACAAAAGAAGAACAATATTTACATGGCTCAAAGAGAAGGAATATAATATCTATTGTATACAGGAAACTCATTCAACAATTCGAGATGAAGTAGCGTGGAAAAAAGAATGGGGGGAATATACTTCTCCCATGGGCAAAGAAATTCAAAAGGGGTGATGATATTAATTAATAGTAATTTCGATCCGAATGTGCAAATTGTCCAAATAGATACGCAAGGTAGATGGATTATTTTAAATATGGTATTGGACCATAAACAGATATGGCTCATTAACCTTTACGGACCAAATAATGATGATCCACAATTCTTTGACAATATATATAATAAATTATCAAGCCTGCAAGCAACTCAAGACAATATTATTATGGTGGGGGATTATAATACTGTTTTAAATAGCTCAATGGACCGAAAAGGAAATCACACCACAAACAATCACCCACATGCTCTTAAGGAAATTGTGAATGTCATGGATACATTAGAACTAGTAGATATATGGAGGCTTAAATATGCTGATCTAGTGAGATATACATGGCGGAGACTGAATCAAGCTAGTCGTCTTGACTTCTTTCTTATCTCATTCTCGTTGGCACCAAAAGTAAAAAAAGTGTTGATAGGGGACAGAATGCGGTCGGACCATCATATAATAGGCATATACATTACTCTGACTGAATTTCCACGTGGGCGAGGATATTGGAAATTTAATCAAAGCCTATTAGATGATAATTTATTTATAATTAGAACAAAGGAATATATAACTGACTTTTTCCAACATAACATAGGTACAGCGAATCCTTTCATTGTATGGGACACCTTTAAATGTGCCTTTAGAGGCCATGCAATTCAGTACTCATCTCGAAAACAAAAGCAATTTAGGTCAAAAGAGTTTATACTAAGAAAGGAAATAGAAAGTCTAACAGAACAGATAGATAGCAATAAAAACTGTAACATAGAGGCTCAGAATAAATTAGAGGAAAAACAAAAAGAAATGGAAAAACTTATTCAAGAAAGATCAAGTGTAATATATTATAAAAATAAAGCAAACTGGATGGAATATGGGGAAAAATGCACAAAATTATTTTTAATCTTCAACATAGGAATGCTACCAAAAAGAACTTAATGAAACTGGTTACAATTGACGGAGTCACCCATAATTCACCTAATGATATTTTGAAGGAAGAAACAAAGTATTTTAAGCATATGTTTTCTTTTCAGTCGCCTCCATCTCCTCTAACTGAAGCTAATTGTAGAGATTTTTTTCCTATTGATAATGTCAAATTAACAGCCACACAGAAAGACTCATGTGAAGGTGAAATTACAGAGGAGGAACTTCTGGATGCAATTAAAGACTTTAAGTCCGGGAAAACTCCAGGGTTGGATGGCATACCAATCGAGGTATACCAAACCTTTTTTGATATACTAAGAGGACCGTTATTAGCATGTTTTAACCACTCCTATGTAAATGGTAGATTATCTGACACTCAAGAAGAAGGTCTGATCTCATTATTACTGAAACAGGATACAAGTGGAAAATATAAAGATCCAGTCCATTTACAAAATTGGAGGCCCCTTACACTTCAGTGTTGTGATGCAAAAATCCTAGCAAAATGTATAGCGCATAGAATTAAAAAGGTATTGTCGGATATTATTCATTCTAATCAGACAGGTTTTTTACATGGAAGATACATTGGAGATAATATAAGGCAAGTATTGGAAACAATAGAACACTATGGAAAATATGGGAAACCAGGCCTGCTATTCATAGCAGACTTCGAAAAAGGCATTTGATAAAGTTCGACTGGAATTTATATATAAATGCCTGGAGCATTTCAATTTTGGAGAATCTCTTATAAAAAGGGTCAAAATCATGTATAGTAACCCTAGGTGTAAAATAGTAAATAATGGCTATTTCTCAAAAAGTTTCAAACTGTCAAGAGGAGTGAAACAAGGTTGTCCACTATCGGCATATCTATTTATTGTGGCCATCGAGATGTTAGCTATTAAAATCAGATCCAATAATAATATCAGAGGATTAGAAATACAGGGCTTAAAAACAAAGGTGTCATTGTAAGCAGATGATTCATGTTTTCTTTTAGATCCACAACTAGAATCCCTCCACAGCCTCATAGAGGATCTAGATACATTTTCTAACCTCTCTGGATTAAAACCAAATTATGACAAATGTACTATATTACGTATTGGATCACTAAAAATACAATTTTTACATTACCATGTAGTTTACCAATAAAATGGTCTGATGGTGATGTGGATATACTCGGAATACATATCCCAAAGGAAATAAATGATCTCACTTCAATAAATTTTAATAGAAATTTAGCAAAAATAGATAAGATCTTACTACCATGGAAAGGAAAATACCTGTCAATTTGTGGAAAAATCACCCTGATTAACTCTTTAGTATTATCCCAGTTTACCTATTTGCTTATGGTCTTGCCTACGCCTAGCAAACAGTTTTTTAAATTATATGAGAAAAAAATATTCAATTTTATTTGGAACGGCAAGCCAGACAAAATTAAAAGAGTATATTTATATAATGAATATGAATTCGGAGGACAGAAATTATTAAATATTAAAGCATTAGACCTATCACTAAAATCATCAGTCATCCAAAAGTTATACTTAAATCCGAACTGGTTCTCAAGCAAATTAGTAAGATTGTCTCACCCACTGTTCAAGAAAGGCCTTTTTCCCTTTATTCAGATTACAACCTCTCACTTTCAGTTATTTGAAAAGGAAATAATCTCCCAAATGTCACTATTTCTAAAACAAGCCATAGAAAGTTGGTTGCAATTTCAATTTAATCCTCCAGAAACGACAGAACAAATAATGCAACAAATATTGTGGTTAAATTCAAATATACTAATTGACAAAAAACCTTTATTTTTTGACAGAATGTTTAAAAAAGGTATAATCTTCGTAAATGATATCATCGGTAGGACTGGTGGAGTTATGTCGCACATGCAGCTAACAAAAACATATGGAAATGTCTGCTCTACCCAAAATTACAACCAAATAATTGCAGCCTTACCGCAAAAGTGGAAGAGGAAAGTTGAAGGGGGAGAAAGTAAGGAACTTGTCTGTCGGCCTTGCATTAAAGAACATAATTGGTTAAGGAAAACTGTGATAAATAAAAAAGTATATCAGTTTCACTTAAGGACCAAAGGATTGACAGCAGTCCCATATAGATTGCAAAATAGTTGGGAAGAGATCTTTGACGTACCGATCCCATGGCATAGTGTTTATGAACTGACACGCAAAACGACACCGGATTCAAAAATTAGAATCTTTCAATTTAAATTATTATATAAAATTCTTGCTACCAATAGAATGTTATTTATATGGGGGATACAATCTTCCCAGCTCTGCAGATTTTGCTGTGAAGAGATAGAATCATTAGATCATTTGTTTTGGTTCTGTCCATTTGTAGCTTGTTTTTGGACACAGGTCCAGGAATGGCTAAAGGATTGCAATATTTACCTGGAACTAACCTTGCAGATAGCATTACTGGGTGATCTGAAAAGTCATAGTCAATCAATCAATAATATAATAATACTTTTAGCAAAAATGTTTATTTTTAATTCACAATCTGTAGAAGCAATGAGAATAGAAAGGTTCAGAACTTTTGTAAAACATCACAGTATGGTTGAAATATATATGGCAAATAGAAATCCTATATGGATGGTGTTAAGAGATAGATGGGAGGTATTGAATAGAGTTGAAGGATGGGACTAATAACAAATAACAACAAATAATAACAAAGATAGCTAATAATGTAAGCATACTGTGTCCATAATAAGTATATAGCTTGTATGTTGGGAGCTTTTGGGAAAGAGCACAGTTAGAAAGATATGGCATTTAGAAGCAAACCGGATGGACATCATGAAAATGATCGGAGAGGTTGAGAGTAGAAGAAGTTTAGGAGCAAAAAAATAAATATGTATATATATATATATATATATATATATATATATATATATATATATATATATATATATATATATATATATTGATAGATATAGAATTATTGTAAAATTAACTCTGTCTATAAGGTGTAGATAGTAAGTATAGACCGGAAGTAGAGGCCTGGGCGTTGTTGTTCACTAATTTACTCCAAGTAGGGAAAGGATGGTGGGGTTGAAAAGTAATAAAGGGGAATATATATATAAAAAATAAAAAAAACATGGGGGATTGGAAGTGATGCAGACAATTACATTGATAGAAGATACAATCTATCTGCAATATTAAGCTGATCCATCCCCCCGAAAAAAAATAAAATAATAATAATAAAAAAAAATGATAAAAAAAAAAATAAAAAAAAAGAAAAAAAAAAAAGAATATGATGGAAGATGATATTTCGAGGACAGAACTTAGAATATAAGCTTTTGAAGAGTCCTGATGTGTCGACGGCAGGAAAGAACGGGATCAAGAAACTCTCAGAAAACTCAATCATACAACTGGTGGAGAAGAGAAGCTTTGGTTATGAAGAATCAGAGTGAACCAAATCAACAATCACTGTTACAGCTTCAACTGAACAATATCAAATGCAATGTACCAGCCACCAAGGGCGGTACCAGGTGTTTCATATCCACAGCCAGTTTCTGGACAGACACAGAATTGGAGAGGAAGAGGACGAGAAGACTTAGAAGGAGGAGGAAGATTTCAGCTACACTTCCAGCAACTTTCAGAAGACTGTTATAATTATGGACAGGTTGGTTACTTTACCTGTGAGTGCAATGGGCCAGGAGGAAACAACAGACAACATTTTTAAGGAAGATACAGGGGCCAGTCAAGATCACCTGTTCTCCAGGTGAACCCTAAGGATTCTAGAGTGCCTAGAAGATACGAAGGGGGGTGTCAGCTGATAGCACCAATTAGGAAGAAAATATCTAACAATTGAAGTAAAAACAGAGGACTATGAGAAATAATGGTGAATAGTGGAAAAACGTATATGTGTTCAGCCTAAAGAGGTTAAACATCTCACTATGTAAAATTAACTAATTAGGATAGGGATTTGAGGTAGTAAAACAGTTAATTACTCTTAAGGAACCAATTGAGCTCTGCTGTAGAACTCAAAGAGAAATTAAAATAGACATACTAATATTAGGACATATACCTATTGCATTGTTGGGAAGAGATGCATTGTTTAAATTGAATTGTACAATAAGATGTACACTAAACGGCTGTCTGGTAGAAGATTTTAAAAAGTAGGGTTTTTGGGAATCATATTTGCTTAAAAAGATAATATCATAGGAAGGATGATAATCTATTAGACTGCCTATTAGACAATCTGTCTGAAAAATAAAGTTAAAAGGGGTGACTGTTATTCTGGGTTACATTCTTACACCAAGAGATTTCAGGCTAGGCTAAAAGGTGTTTAGTCGTTTGCCAAGTCTGTGTGTAAAGAAGTCATCACATATTCTAAAAATTGGTGGTAAAGGATTTTGTGAATAAATCAGTGGAAAAGGTTTTTAAAGGTTAGGAGAAAAGATTAGATTAAAAAAGTTAGGAGAACTAGGGTTGAAGGAACTCTAAGACAGTAAGCTAAGTTTCAATGTTAGTTAGTAGTAAGAGAGAGAGAACAATGGTGAAGGACATTTTTAGAGTTTAGTGGAAAGATAGATATGGTAGGAGTTTAGATCTGTTAGGAGCAGATGCATTGAGAAAGTATGCGTTGCTGAATGATAAGAGAAGATTGAGGGTGATTGAGTATCTATATTACAGTTCCCAGCAGGAAGATCAAGGTAATTGTGGGTGTATTTTTTATAATCAAAAGTTTGAAAGTCAGGGATTAGAGGTAGGACTGAGAGTTGAAAAAGTGACACTAGTGGTGATAGATGGAAGTACAAGCAAAGAGTTCAAAGCTTTGGGGAAAATGGATGAAGTAACAACAATGACATCAACACTTCAGTCTATTATAACAACAGTGAGAAGCAATTTAACTATTTCAACATTGATAGTTATTAAAGCCATAAATATATCGCATTTGATTATAAAGGAACCAATAGCTCCAGCACCAATTTTAGGGGGAAAAGACTGTTATTAGGGTTAGGATGGGGACGTTCCTCCCACATGGAGAGATAATTAGGGAGAAGAAGTATTGTTATCAGGACCAGAAGTAGAAGCTGTTGCACCTAGTCAAAGGAGGTATAGTTTGTACAACAATATGAAGTGGAAGAGGGTTATGAGTGATTGTTCATTTATTTTGCGTAATGTTACAGAGAAAGATCAGGGAGAATATATGTGTACTTATCTAGTGCAAGCATTAAAATTTGTTCCGGTTAAGAATTATTGGTTAAAAGGCTATGTAGTTCGTAAAGTGACGCTTATAATGGAAGATTTGAAGTCTGTTGAAGTTTCCACAGTCACCAAAGGAGTTCAGGAAGAATATGTTACAGTAGTCACTCCAACAGTAAATAATGCACATAGGATATCGGTAGCTTTCCCACTAGAAATAATTAAGGTTAATACATCAACTAAATCAACTACTTTAATGGTAACTTTGGAAAGGGATTAATGATACGATGGCAATAGCAAATGTAGGAAGTATGACACCGACACCGACAACAACTTTTCTGAAATTAAAGGAGGTAGCAAGAGAGACTCAGGGGTTTATGATACGGATAGAGAGTACTGTCAATATAGATTCATCTGAAATAGTGAAGGATACTATCATGGAGGTACAGGATGAGGTCTTTGATTTTAATGACAGACAAGGAGAGGTATCTGATCAGTACCGCTCGTTAGGGAAGAGAGAAACTAAATGTATTGGGTTTGATTCTTCTGTTGTGAAAATTAAAAATGGATGGGCAGGTAGGAATCTTTGGTTCCAGCAGCTCATTCTGTAAGATCAGTGAGGAATCTTGAGGGTCCATGTCTGTTGAGAATTCCAGCCAAACATTTTAGAGACGGTCGCTCGACCTCTATCAAGTATGTGTCAATCTTATGCTTTGTCATGACTGTTGTACCAGCAACAATCAGTAACCGATAAAATAATGTCGTTGTCAAAACATTTGTTTAAGCCTAGGTTTAGGTGTTCTGGGTTAAGTAAATTAACTTATGTGAATTTGTTAGATGGAAAGTAAAATCAGGTAACAGCGAACCCTGAAGCATTGGAGGTGAAACCATTGAGGGCTAAAAGTTGTTTTGTTCTAATAAAACATATGATGTAAGGGGTATGTTTATGGGAATATCAGATTGTGATGATTATATGATAACTTTGGGTAAGCATGACCTTAAGGGTAGTAATGAGAAATATGTTACTTTTTATGTTCCAGTTAGTAAGAAGAGCAGGACTTTGATGGTTAAAAGATTAGCTTTTGCCTGACAATGTGACTATGGGGAATTTTAGAGATATTTGGAGGGTTTGTGGTGATGAAATATATATATTCTTACCCTATTGATGGACAGGATGTTGTTACATGTCAACGTTGAAGCTTCCATATGAGGTTTTTACCATTATAAGAGGGGTAGCACCGGACACAGATAAATCTAGGGTTGAAAATAGGGTGAAGAGAGACATGGCGACATGTCATAGTCTTCAAGCCTATCATTGAAGGATAAATCTAAGGGAGAAGGGGGGACTTTTTCCATGGTATGGTGTAACATTTTTAGCAGATCATATTGATAATATTACATATACTTTGCAGGGGTTTGCGAATGAAACAATAAGAGGGTTTAACCTTCTGTCAAATACTCAAAGAAGTCACAGACTGACGCTGTTGAAACATGACATGGCTCTTGACTATATTTTGGCAAAACAAGGTGGCTTATGTTTGGCTATGAATCTGACGGGGGATGATTGTTATACTTTGATCCCAGATAGTTCCGATAATATCACGAGTGTTATAGATGCGTTGAAGAATATAAGGGATGCATTTGGTAGATCTGAAGGAGCTGGATGGTCAGCGAAGTCTTGGTAGCAAGATCAGTTAGGCCCAATAGGAGCAGTGATGGTTCAGATTTTAGTTGCAGCTCTGATAGCGTTGTGTGTGATGTTTTGCTTTTGTACTTTGTTACTGACCTTTGCGAAAGCTATGATATTGAGATAGGTTGGAGTAGTGATGCCTGGAGACAACACTCAGATGCCGTTGTTGACTGTTCCTGATCTGGATGAAGATGGACAAGTGGAACTGGATGGATAAATATCCTTTTTGATGATTTGATCATTTTTCAAATTTTTTTTTTCAATATTAGTGTGATTTTAGTATGATTTTATGAATCAAAGGGGGGAAGTGTATGAATGAATAATTATCCTATTTCATTATTCTATCATTTATATTGATTCATACATCATTTATATATAATTTTTATATTCTTAGTTGATATTGATGTTTAAGTTGAAAGGGTTGTTTTGCAAAAGATACTGTTTGGTCTTTTCTTTTCTTCCAGAAGCATTTGGGGGAATATGTGGAGATTGAAATACTCAAACAAGGACAATATGAAGGGACAATATGAAAGGACAATGACTGGAGGAGATGGAACAAAGAAGGTGTGGAAAGATTCCGATTCCATCATCAACAATACATTGGAAGAGGAGACTACGGAGGAGATGAAGTGTAGTGGACTACATTCCAGTGTCTGCAATGAAATATAGACATATTTACATGTGTAATACATAATTTGTGTCATATTCTTAGGTATTGATTTTTGTAGAATGATATTTGATGTTATTGAATACATGTGGGGAACTTAGATGTTTTTGTTTATTTCGTGAATGCTTAGGGACAGGGAGTCTAGGCAGGGAGAGGTCCACTGTAGGGTCCAATGGGTTGACCAGCCTTAGAGTGGACATTTTTTGGATAGGAATTTGTTTGCAGGGGCTTACATGTGTATTTAATTGCATCATAGTTTCAAATGCATTGATAGGGATTTATGAGTTTATCTGGAGTATCTAGGTGGTTGCCTGGGGCAGAGGGACCGTGAGAGAATTTTACTGTCTTGATTGATGGATGGATTTGGAAAGATGGCTGCCGGACAGTTTTTCGCTCTCACACTCCATAAAGATTTGTTCATGTTTCATAGTAATGTATTCACACTTCATAAACATTTATTCATATTTCATAGAAAGGTATTTACACTCCAGAGGGAAATGTTTTTGGTTTAATGTTAAAGATACTCAATAAGATAAATTGTTACTTGTCATAATCCTATTCTGTTTGTTTTCGAGACTTTTAGTTCGTCTCGAAGGGGGGAAATGTAGTGTATTAGGATTATGTCTTTGTTAATGGTTTTTAAGTGGAACTGAAAGAATGTTGATTTTAGTATCAAGAGGGAGTGTTTTAGTGTAACGCCACATACAACAGACAGGAAGTGTGTTGTAGACAGGGGATTGGACAGTAGAGGGAGCCACCCACATCTTGGGGAGATTATATATACTGGGGGAAAAACGAAGGAGAGGGCAGAGCGGCCATTGCAATTCGGGGGATGCCGTTCTCCGGGTGATCTTGACACCTGTAAGCTCATGCTGAAAGCTTGTGATATGAATAAACCTTATGATCAAAGTTCAGTATGAGCGGACTCCTTTGTTTATCAGCAATAATTGCCAGCATTCACCCGATACGACATCTTCAACTTCACCAGATCTTCCAGAAGATAGCTCAATTGGTAGAGCTTGTAACGCCGTGCGCTTGTAACGCCAGGGTAGTGGGTTCGATACGTAAAAATTTATGCACACATGACTGTAAGTCGCTTTGGATAAAAGCGTCTGCTAAATGGCATATTATATTATTATTATATTATTATAATCCCTCACTATATATTTATTCAGAATATGTTTCCCTTTCTTCCTTTTTCTCTTGTCCTCCATCTTCCCATCCGACAGAATGTCAACCCTCGTCCTCCTCCACACTCGTTCAAAAAAACTGGGAGTTGAAGGGATCTGTGTGAACAGAAGCATTTTAAAGGTTGAGGCTGATTGTCCAGCCAATCATGGCCTTGATTGGTTAACAAGCCTCATCTGGGCTCAATCAAATGCTGGGAAGGTTCTGGAAAGTTCCAATCAGGCCTTTTGCTTGAATAGTCTTCCTGGAAATCAGACGTATTAATAAATCTTGTGTGAAGTGATGTAGATTCACGATAGCTATGTAATCACTGATATCGTTTCTGATATAAGTGATGAATGGGGACTGATATAATGATTATAGGCATCTACAAATGGAGCATATTGTTATTAATGTGTTATTAGACCAGGCAGTCTCTGTTTTCTGTCTCCCTCCAGTGGTCAGGGTCAGTAACTGCAGTCTGTGTGTGGACCGTGTGATGCCACTGAATGACAGCTCTAAAGGGGAGATCTCCAGATCTCTGACGTCTCCAGTCTCTTGCTTCACCTGCTGCTCTCTGGAACTACCACAGTGGTGTGAGGGAGGATGTATGGGTAATGTTTGTGGTCTATATTGTATGTGTTTGAATCATGTTAATTAAATTCTAGCTATTCAAAACACAGGTCATCTTTAGGTGTTTTAATGATTGCACATCATCTCTATTCAGATTGGATGATGGTTTTCCTTAAGTTACTCAACAGAGTCAACATGTAGTTAATGGTCAGGAGAAACATTTCGTGATCAGTTATGATCTAAGGTCTTCTAGACATAGCTCGAGTTTGACTCTATTGTTGTTCAGCTCTACTACACACTGTGTCATTGTACTGGATCATCTCCTCCCCTCAGCACCTGCAGTAGGTCCCAGCTGTAGCAGTACAGTCACTGTGCAGTCTGACTGAGGGAGGTTTTTGTACAGCTCTGTATCACTGTGTGAACACAGCTTTACTATTGGGATAGTGGAAACTCTGACAGTAGTAATCTCCTGCATCTTCAGCCTGGACTCCACTGATGGTCAGAGTGAAGTCACGATGAGTTCCCAGACTGAAGTGTTTTAGCATAGTAAATAAGGAGTTTAGGAGCTCCTCCAGGTTTCTGTTGGTACCAGGCTAGGTGGGGATTAGAGCCTCCTGCACCAACCACATCACTGCTGGTTTTACAGTTCAGAGAGACTGTCTGTCCTGGGATAACAGCTTTCATTGCAGGGGTCTGAGATACAGTGACCTGGGCTCTGGATTCTGAAACAGAGATGGCATGTAGAAATAGCATTCAATTGTTAATACGTTTTTCCATATAGCATATGAAATTAAACTGTAATGAGGTTATATAGCCTGATATTGCAATTGTCCGGGTAGTTTTCTGTAAAATATATTACCTTGGAGACAGAGGGCAAATATCCAGATGAAGATGGTGATAAAAGTCATGGTTGTTGTGGGTTCTGTTGTCATGAAGGACAGCTCTCAGTCATGAAGTGTTAAACTCACAGGGCTATAAACACTCCCAGACCACTGAAGCATGTTCTGTCTATGCAGAGCATCATCACTATGCAAATAATCTTCTGGTCTTCTCCCCATCCACCATTATTCAGTAAAGTGTCCTACATGTAAGTAGTCTTCCTGGACAGAGACTGATGTGATGTAGAAACATGATATCTATGTAATCACTGAAATGGTTTCTGATATAAGTGCTGAATGGGGACTGATATAATGACTATAGACATCTACAAGTGGAGCATAACGTTATTACTGCTTTTAGACCAGATAGTATCTGCTTTCTGTAGCAGTACAGTCACTGTGCAGTCTGACTGAGGGAGTTTTTGTACAGCTCTGTATCACTGTGTGAACACAAATGTACTATTTGGATAGTGGAAACTCTGACAGTAGTAATCTCCTGCATCTTCAGCCTGGACTCCACTGATGGTCAGAGTGAAGTCACTATGAGATCCACTACCACTGAATCTAGATGGAGTCCCAGACTGAAGTGTTGTAGCATAGTAAATAAGGAGTTTAGGAGCTCCTCCAGGTTTCTGTTGATACCAGGCTAGATAGTTTTTGCTATAGACATCACTGCTGGTTTTACAGTTCAGAGATACTGTCTGTCCTGGGAGAACAGCTTTCACTGCAGGGGTCTGAGTTACAGTGACCTGGCCTCTCAATTCTGAAAAAGAGATGTCATGTAGAAATAGCATTCAATTGTTAATACATTTTTCCATGTAGCATATGAAATTAAGCTGTAATGAGGTTATATAGCCTAATGTTGCAATTGTCCCAGACTGAAGTGTTTTAGCATAGTAAATAAGGCGTTTACTAGTATTATACTCTATTGTATAATACTAGTGCTTTATTACCATCAGTCCCTATTGTATTTTACTAGTACTTCAATACTATCAGTCCCTATTGTATTATACTAGTACTTCAGTACTATCAGTCCCTATTGTATTACACTAGTACTTCAGTACTATCAGTCCCTATTGTACTGTTGACCATGATGTCCTTCTGGACAGACTGGAGAGGTGGGTTGGCCTCTCTGGTCCAGTTCTGAATTGGTTGAGGACCTATTTAACCTGTCGAGAGTTTTTAGACACCCTTGGTGACCATAATTAAGAGAAAATACAAATCACAGGTGGCATTCTACAAGGTTCGATTTTGGTTTCAGTACTGTTCAGTTTACATATGTTACCATATGGAACCGTTATCAGGAAGCACCACATTGATTTTCACTGCTGCGCAGCGATGCACAACTTTACATTTCTGTGGCACCAGAGGATTTCAACTCCATGGATAAATTATTAGACTGTATTAGTTATTTAAATACTTGGATGGCTCACAACTTCCTCCAGCTAAATCAAGACAAGACGGAGTGTCACGTTCGTTGAGAGACGGGTCAGACCAAGGTGCAACGTGGTATGCGTACATGTTTATTAGAATGAATAAACACTAGACAAAACAACAAAAGCAACGTAACGTGAAGCTCAACAGTGGCTACACACGACAAGCCAAACACGAGTCAAGATCCCACAACTAAGGTAGGCAACCAGGCTACCTAAGTATGATCCCCAATCAGAGACAACAATCGACAGCTGCCTCTGATTGGGAACCACACCCGGCCAATATAGATCTAAACATACTAGATCTCCACATAGAATGACACATTACATAGATACTCACACCCTGACCAAACCAACTAGCGATCTCTATGTCAGGGCTTGACAGTACCTCCCCCCCAAAGGTGCATACTCCGGCCGCACCAACCTGACTCATTAGGGGAGGGTCTGGGTGGGCATTCAGCCTCTGAGGCGGCTCCGGCTCCGGGCGTGATGACCTCTCCCTCTTTGCCTCCCCGTTGCACCCCTGGTCTGGTCTGGTCTGGACCTCGGCGCGATCCTTCCCCTCTCCTTCCTCCCACGATGCACCAAGCCCTGTCTGGACCCTGGTGTGGGAGGCCCCGAACCTGGAGAGGGGCTGACGTCTGGGCCTGGAGTGGAGCCGCTGACCGGAGCTGAACTGGACCCCGGTGGAGCGGACTGCTCTGGCTCCGGAGTGGAGCCGCTGACCGGAGCTGGACTAGGCACCGGTGGAGCGGACTACTCCGGCTCCGGAGTGGATCCGCTGACTGGAGCTGAACTGTACCCCGGTGGAGCGGACTGCTCTGGCACTGGACTGGAGCAGCTGATCAGAGCTGGACTGGGCCCCGGTGGAGCGGACTGCTCTGGCACTGGAGTGGAGAAGCTTACCGGGCTGCGGACACGCACCACTGGTCTGGTGCGAAGAACAGGCATGGGCCGCACCGGGCTGGGAACACGCACCACTGGTCTGGTGCGAGGAGCAGGCACGGGCCGTGACGGACTGGAGACGCGCACCACTGGTTTGGTGCGAGGAGCAGGCACAGGCTGTGCCGGACTGGGAACACGCACCACTGGTCTGGTGCGAGGAGCAGGCACGGGGCGTACCGGGCTGGCGACACGCACCACTGGTTTGGTGCGAGGAGCAGGCACGGGCTGTGCCGGACTGGATACACGCACCACTGGTTTGGTGCAGGGAGCAGGTACGGGCTGTGCCGGACTGGGAACACGCACCACTGGTCTGGTGCGAGGAGCAGGAACGGGCCGTGCCGGACTGGATACACGCACCACTGGTTTGGTGCAGGGAGCAGGTACGGGTCGTACTGGACTGGATACGCGCACCACTGGTTTGGTGCGGGGAGCAGGTACGGGGCGTACCAGGCTGGGGAGGCGCACTGGTGACACAGTGCGTAGAACCGGAGCAGGATATACTGGACCGTGGAGGCGTACTGGAGGTCTGGAGTGTACAGCTGGCACAACCCGTCCTGGCTGGATGCCCACATTCGCACGACACGTGCGGGGCACTGGCACAGGACACATTGGGCTGTGAATGCACACTGGTGACACAGTGCGTATCTCCGCATACCTTGGTTCCTCAATGAACACACACTCCTTTTTTTGCCTGACCAGCTCCTCTCTCCGTGCATCCACTACTTCCTTCTCCCTACGGGCCTCCTGCAGCGTCTCCTCTTGAAGGGAGCTCTCCTGCTCAATTCTCACTATCAGCCCCCGTAATGTGGTGGCCTCCTCTCTTAAACTGCAGATCCGCAGGTCTTGGAGGACCACTAAAAGAGCGGCCTCCTCCTCTACAGTCAGCACTTTCACGGCCTCCTGCTGCCTCGTCGTCCACCCCGTGTGCCCCCCCAAAAAATTTATTGGGGCTGCTTCTCAGGCTTTCTTCGTGACCAAGTCTTTTTAAGTTGCCGTTTCTCCTCCCTTGCTGCCTCTGTCTGCTCCCAAGGAAGGCAATCCATCCCAGCATGGATCTCTTCCCATGTCCATGAAACCTTACCATTTAATATCTCCTCCCAAGTCCATGATTTATGCTTCTCCTGGGCACGCTGCTTGGTCCTTGTTTGGTGGGATCTTCTGTTACGTTCATTGAGAGACGGGTCAGACCAAGGTGCAGCGTGGTATGCGTACATGTTTATTAGAACGAATAAACACTAGACAAAACAACAAAAGCAACGTAACGCGAAGCTCAACAGTCGCTACACACAACAAGCCAAACACGAGTCAAGATCCCACAACTAAGGTAGGCAACCAGGCTACCTAAGTATGATCCCCAATCAGAGACAACGATCGACAGCTGCCTCTGATTGGGAACCACACCCGGCCAATATAGATCTAAACATACTAGATCTCCACATAGAATTACACATTACATAGATACTCACACCCTGACCAAACCAACTAGCGAACTCTATGTCAGGGCGTGACACGGAGGTACTTATTGTTGGAGCCAAATAACAGAGAGAGAATCTAGTCACACATTTTAATTAACGGGCAATAAAGATAAAACACCAGGTAAAAAAACCTAGGTGTTATTTTAGATTCTGAATAAAATTTCGATTCACACATTAGGAATGTGACCAAAATAGCTTTTTACCACCTGAGGAACATTGCCAAGATGCGGCCGTTTCGCTCTCAGACTGATACAGAGAGACTCATCAATGCTTTCAATACAAGCAGGCTTGACTGCTGTGATGCTCTCCTGTCTGGTCTACCCATGAAAGCCATTGGTCAACTGCAAAACATACAGAATGCTGCAGCACGGGTACTGATCAAGACCAGACGTAGAGTACACATTACAGCGCTTTAAAGATCTCTGCACTGGCTGCCTGTGAGTTTTAGAATTAATTTTAAGATTGTTTTTTAAATCAATCCACGATTGTGCACCCCAATACATGTCAGACATGCTTTTAAGTTATGTTCCCAGTAGGTCCCTCAGGTCCTCTGGCAGTGGCCTTTTAACTATCCCAAAGCCTAGGACGAAGAGACATTGAGAGGCAGCCTTTAGTTATTATGCCCCCAGCCTCAGGTATAGCCTGCCAGAGAACCCGAGGGGCCCGAAAATGTGGAAATATTTAAAAGAGATCTTAAAACATATCTAGTAGTAGTAGTAGTAGTAGTAGTAGTAGTAGTAGTAGTAGTTGTTGTTGTTTTTGTTGTTGTAGTAGTAGTAGTAGTAATAGTAGTAGTTGATGACCCTCTCCACTCCTCTTCTCCCCTCTCCTCTCCTACTATAGAGTTGTGGTAGCTGACCCGCCTCTCTCCTCCAGCTAGTCTCCCTGTCAGGAGGAGGAGGAGGAGGAGGAGTAGTAGTACCACCTTGAAAGCAAGTGTCCAGATGGTGATAAAAGTCATGGTTGTTGTGGGTTCTGTTGTCATGAAGGACAGCTCTCAGTCATCAAGTGTTAAACTCACAGCGCTATAAACACTCTTAGAGCAGATGCATTATGCAAATGAGTGTTTCAAATCTATTTCAGTTTCCAAGTAGGCTCCCATCATAAGAATATAATTATCTTGCATAAGTTTGCTTTTCTAATAATAGTAATTAGGTGGGTGCTTATATTTGTCCTATTTCACACATGTGTATTATACGGGGATTGGATATGTTTTTTTGGGGGGATATCCCAACTCCCCCTGAGACATCCTCAGAGAGTGGGGTCACGGCCAGCATCTGCCATTATAAACGGTGACCCTGGAGCAATTAGGGTTAAGTGCCTTGCTAAAGGGCACATCGACAGATGTTTCGCCATGTCGTCCTGGGGATTTGAACTAGCAGCCTTTTGGTAACTAGGCCAACGCTCTAACATCAAACAGCAACTTTTACTCAAATAACTTATGTATGGCAACTTTTATGTCACACCACCATTTATTTTTATTCTGATGATGATCAGACATAATTAACTGTCTGTTCACTCATGCTTGGTCTCTTATGTAAGTTCCTCTAATCAGTTAGTGAACACTTCTCTAAACTAAAGCTGGTAGGATTCCTCTGGTAGTGTTGTCTGTCTGTGACTTTACCACAACTGTTAAATCTGAGATCAACATCTTTAATAAAGGAATATAAAACATGGATCACTATCAGTACTGCTGCTGCTGTTGTCTTTCATTTGGACAATATGGAGGAATACTAGCAACACTGGAGCTAATACTGGACAGTACTTACAGACTAGGAGAACATCTGATACACAGAGGAAGGAAAAAATACTAATATCTGGTTTTAAGATACAAATCATATTTGTATTATCTAGAAACAGCTTATATAAAGTGTTTGTTCTACCTGGAAGATGTTAAAGTGTATTTGTGTTGATTATGATTCTGTATGAGTGATCTTCACTGTAACAGCTGCAGCATCACAACACAGAGAGGTTTTTGTACGATCAGTAATAGGGATTGTATCACTGTGGTACACTTTTGGTAGCGGCACCAGACTAGATGTTGGAAGTAAGTAACAAGCTCACTTGATATTTCTTTCTGATTACACTTATTAAGTATGTTATTCTTACACTCTGTCTATGAAAATATTGCGATTTTAGATTTTCAAAATGTTTTAATTGCTTTTGACTGACCCTTCGTTCTAATAAAATTTTATTGAATCGAAATGTTAAATTGTAGGTTTATTTTTGTCTGATTTCTATGATTGCAGACTACAACTCTTAATTTTGGTAGGATCACTATTTAATAGCATTGGATATAGTAGTCATTATTGTTGTATTGAGTTCATGGTAGCCTTCACTGTTAGTGTGAAGACAAAAAGTCTCAGTTATGTTTGTAACCAACTTCATGAACTAACATGGTTGATATGTGATTAAAACTAATTTTTGCTCAGATTTTGCAAATACTATGAATATGAGAAGGCTATTCTGATCAGATCAATTCCTAAATAATATCTGTATGACATGTATAACTGACGCTGTATGACTTGTAACTCTACTTACTTAATACTTGTTCGGTTCATTATTCTGCTTTATCATATTACAGTTTGTGTTTTATCCACATCTTTTACCAATCTAACTTTTACATTAATATTTAGAAGGCATTTCCAAATCACTTTATTTTGATTTGTCCTTTGCTGAAGATAAGCTCTTACTGTAACTGTACTTGATGTAGTTACTTAGTTGATGTGTTCTGTTTGTTCCAGGTAACAGTTCCCCCACCCTCACCGTCCTGCCACCCTCTAGTGAGGAGCTGTCCAGTACAACAACAGCCACACTGATGTGTCTGGCCAACAAGGGCTTCCCCTCAGACTGGACCATGAGCTGGAAAGTGGACGGGACCAGCAAGAAGCAGGAGGCCAGTCCCGGGGTCCAGGAGAAGGACGGCCTGTACAGCTGGAGCAGCACACTGACTCTCACTGCCCAGGAGTGGACCAAGGCAGGAGAGGTGACCTGTGAAGCCCAGCAGAAATCCCAGACTCCAGTCACAAAGACCCTGAGGAGGGCTGACTGTTCTGGGTAGGACCCCTCAGTCACACCTCTGTGGAGAGAGGATGCTTGTTCCTCTGCTTTGACTTGCTTTTTTCTAAAATCAGTCGTTCTCTGATTTAGTGATCACTCTGGTGTGGACTAACAGGGGGCTAGGCTTGAGTTCATGTGTCAATCCATTCTGTAGATTGAGATTTTGTTTTTTTTAGATTTAATGTGATCTGCTTTTATTCACTATCATGTTTGCTTTGATGCTTCGATTTTGTGATAATGGATTTAAATAAAGATTTCTTTTTGGAATGCATATTTTTGTTGTTTTTATTAATAAACTGGATCATAGATACTGTATATTTGCAATATTCTGGAAAAATATGTATTCAGTAAGGCTGATTAATGGTGTCTTTAAAAACTGTCAAGTCTAAAACTCACTCTAACATCATAATTGACCAGTATTTTATACTATCACAATATACTATGATATAATACAAGAGTTTCTGCCATGGTAGTAGTTGACTGTCTTCATTCATAAGGATACTGAGTCTGTGTCAGACATGTTTGACTTGACAGACTTTACAGTAATAAAAGAAGAACTATCAAACAGTCAACCGATATCTTGGACTCTCACGTGTGTTATAGGCTGTGATTCGACGCTAAATATATATATTTTTAAATTACAAATATTACAAGTGGTACTACTTCAAGATGTAGCAGTGTTTCCCAAACTCGGTCCTCGGGACCCCAAGGGGTGCACATTTAGTTTTTTACCCTAACACTACACAGCTGTTTCAAATTATCAAAGCTCGAATGATTAGCTTATAATTTTTTATCAGCTGTGTAAACCTAGGGCAAAAACCAAAACGTGCACCCCTTGGGGTCCAGAGGACCGAGTTTGGGAAACGCTGCTATATAGTGTAGTGACAGTCTTCTCTACCTCCAACCCCCTGGGAACAGAGTGAACATCTGGTGACAGTGCTGCTCTATTCTGGGACAAGCAGAACCACCCAGCCCTGTCTATGCAAATCTCAGTTTCACTCCCACAGATACCAGTCTAGTAGTTGAACAGTTTCACTGCCTGTAATACCCTGGACTGGGCCAGATGTGAGGGAGTGGACTGGTCTTAACCTCTATGGTGGATTCAGGGAGGGACTCATAACAGATATGCTACCATGTAATTAATTACAGATAAAATGGATATTATACTTTACATAGATAGTGTATGTAGTGTACATGTCTCATGTTTGAATCCAGCATCATGTCTCATTCACAGATCTAACAGTCAGTAACCTGCTCATGAAAACAGTTAATATAACGGTAGAAGATCACAATTTAAATCAGACATTTGGTTGAGGTCCATTTTGGGACTTGTTTTGGGGGGCAGAAGTGATTGTAACTTGGAAGTAATGTTGAGGTCAGAACACCTTTTGTTTTACATCTGTAGATCTTGCTTTAAATATTGACAGGTAATGTGTTTCAAAACTTCAAATAAATGTTATACACACTTAAAGGCCATGACAAATATAACAAGTTAAAACCATGATGATGATGTTAATGATGATGATGATGGTCATGTGAACTGAACGATTGCTTTCTAACCATATTGTCACATGTCACAGTTGACCTCATCTAGTGTTCCATGTCACTGTCTCTTCCCCCTCAGCACCTGCAGTAGGTCCCAGCTGTAGCAGTACAGTCACTGTGCAGTCTGACTGAGGGAGGTTTTTGTACGGCTCTATATCACTGTGTGAACACATATTTACTATTAATGTAGTGTTCACTCTGACAGTAGTAATCTCCTGCATCTTCAGCCTGGACTCATTTTTATTTACATTTACATCATTTAGCAGACGCTCTTATCCAGAGTGACTTACAAATTGGTGCATTCACCTTATAGCCAGTGGGATAACCACTTTACAATATGTTTTTTTTTATTTCTTTGGGGTGGGGTAAGGGGGGGTAGAAGGATTACTTTATCCTATCCCAGGTATTCCTTAAAGAGGTGGGGTTTCAAGTGTCTCCGGAAGGTGGTGAGTGACTCCGCTGTCCTGGTGTCGTGTGGGAGCTTGTTCCACCATTGGGGTGCCAGAGCAGCGAACAGTTTTGACTGGGCTGAGCGGGAACTGTGCTTCCGCAGAGGTAGGGGGGCCAGCAGGCCAGAGGTGGATGAACGCAATGCCCTCGTTTGGGTGTAGGGACTGATCAGAGCCTGAAGGTACGGAGGTGCCGTTCCCCTCACAGCTCCATAGGCAAGCACCATGGTCTTGTAACAGATGCGAGCTTCAACTGGAAGCCAGTGGAGTGCGCGGAGGAGCAGGGTGACGTGAGAGAACTTGGGAAGGTTGAACACCAGACGGGCTGCGGCATTCTGGATGAGTTGTAGGGGTTTAATGGCACAGGCAGGGAGCCCAGCCAACAGCGAGTTGCAGTAATCCAGACGGGAGATGACAAGTGCCTGGATTAGGACCTGTGCCGCTTCCTGTGTAAGGCAGGGTCGTACTCTCCGAATGTTGTAGAGCATGAACCTACAGGATCGGCTCACCGCCTTGATGTTAGTGGAGAACGACAGGGTGTTGCCAAGGCTCTTTGCACTCTGGGAGGAGGACACAACGGAGTTGTCAACCGTGATGGTGAGATCATGGAACGGGCAGTCCTTCCCCGGGAGGAAGAGCAGCTCAGTCTTGCCGAGGTTCAGCTTGAGGTGGTGATCCGTCATCCACACTGATATGTCTGCCAGACATGCAGAGATGCGATTCGCCACCTGGTTATCAGAAGGGGGAAAGGAGAAGATTAGTTGTGTGTCGTCTGCGTAGCAATGATAGGAGAGGCCATGTGAGGACATGACAGAGCCAAGTGACTTGGTGATTAGCGAGAATAGGAGAGGGCCTAGAACTGAGCCCTGGGGGACACCAGTGGTGAGAGCACGTGGTGCGGAGACAGATTCTCGCCACGCCACTTGGTAGGAGCGACCTGTCAGGTAGGACGCAATCCAAGAGTGAGCCATCGCCGGAGATGCCCAACTCGGAGAGGGTGGAGAGGAGGATCTGATGATTCACAGTATCAAAGGCAGCAGACAGGTCTAGAAGGACAAGAGCAGAGGAGAGAGAGTTAGCTTTAGCAGTGCGGAGAGCCTCCGTGACACAGAGAAGAGCAGTCTCAGTTGAATGACCAGTCTTGAAACCTGACTGGTTTGGATCAAGAAGGTCATTCTGAGAGAGATAGTAAGAGAGTTGGCTAAAGACGGCACGCTCAAGAGTTTTGGAGAGAAAATAAAGAAGGGATACTGGTCTGTAGTTGTTGACATCGGAGTGATCGAGTGTAGGTTTTTTGAGAAGGGGTGCAACTCTCGCTCTCTTGAAGACGGAAGGGACATAGCCAGCGGTCAAGGATGAGTTGATGAGCGAGGTGAGGTAAGGGAGAAAGTTTCCGGAAATGGTCTGGAGAAGAGAGGAGGGGATAGGGTCAAGCGGGCAGGTAATTCGGCGGCCGGCCGTCACAAGTCGCAAGATTTCATCTGGAGAGAGAGGGGAGAAATAAGTCAAAGCATAGGGTAGGGCAGTGTGAGCAGGACCAGCAGTGTCATTTGACTTAACAAACGAGGATCAGATGTCGTCAACCTTCTTTTCAAAATGGTTGACGAAGTCATCCACAGAGAGGGAGGAGGGGGGGATGGGGAGGAGGTTTCAGCAGGGAGGAGAAGGTGGCAAAGAGCTTCCTAGGGTTAGAGGCAGATGCTTGGAATTTAGAGTGGTAGAAAGTGGCTTTAGCAGCAGAAACAGAGGAAGAAAATGTAGAGAGGAGGGAGTGAAAAGACGCCAGGTCCACAGGGAGTCTAGTTTTCCTCAATTTCCGCTCGGCTGCCCGGAGCCCTGTTCTGTGAGCTCGCAATGAGTCGTCAAGTCACGAAGCAGGAGGGGAGGACCGAGCCAGCCGGGAGGATAGGGGACATAGAGAGTCAAAGGATGCAGAAAGGGAGGAGAGGAGGGTTGAGGAGGCAGAATCAGGAGATTGGAGGGAGAAGGATTGAGCAGAGGGAAGAAAATGATGGTAGGATGGAAGAGGATGGAAGAGGAGAGAGTAGCGGGAGAGAGAGAGCGAAGGTTGCAACGGCGCATTACCATCTGAGTAGGGGCAGAGTGAGTAGTGTTGGAGGAGAGCGAGAGAGAAAAGGATACAAAGTAGTGGTCGGAGACATGGAGGGGAGTTGCAGTGAGATTAGTAGAAGAACAGCATCTAGTAAAGATGAGGTCAAGCGTATTGCCTGCCTTGTGAGTAGAGGGGACGGTGAGAGGGTGAGGTCAAAAGAGGAGAGGAGTGGAATGAAGGAGGCAGAGAGAAATGAGTCAAAGGTAGATGTAGGGAGGTTAAAGTCACCCAGAACTGTGAGGGGTGAGCCATCCTCAGGAAAGGAACTTGTCAAGCTCATTGATGAACTCTCCAAGGGAACCTGGAGGGCGATAAATGATAAGGATGTTAAGCTTGAATGGGCTAGTGACTGTGACAGCATGGAATTCAAATGAGGAGATAGACAGATGGGTTAGGGGAAAAATTTAGAATGTCCACTTGGGAGAGATGAGGATTCCTGTGCCACCACCCCGCTGACCAGATGCTCTCGGGGTATGCGAGAACACATGGTCAGACGAGGAGAGAGCATTAGGAGTAGCAGTGTTTTCAGTGGTAATCCATGTTTCCGTCAGCGCCAAGAAGTCGAGGGACTGGAGGGTAGCATAGGCTGAGATGAACTCTGCCTTGTTGGCCGCAGAACGGCAGTTCCAGAGGCTGCCGGAGACCTGGAACTCCACGTGGGTTGTGCGTGCAGGGACCACCAGGTTAGAGTGGTAGCAGCCACGCGGTGTGAGGCGTTTGTATAGCCTGTGCGGAGAGGAGAGAACATGGATAAACAGACGCATAGTTGACAGGCTACATAAAATGGCTACAATAATGCAAAGGAGATCGGAATGAAATGAACTAAACATCTGGGAAAGCGAGAGAGTGGGGCCTCCCTCACTTACGTTTCACTGAAACACCCAAATATAACTCTCCCAACTTCCACCTCAGAAACTATAATTGTTGTAAACTACAGCGGTTCAATGTTTTCTAGGAATAGACTAACTTAGTTTGGACTCCACTGATGGTCAGAGTGAAGTTACTCCCAGATCCACTGCCACTGAATGTAGATGGAGTCCCAGACTGAATGGTTTTAGCCAAGTATATTAGGAGTTTAGGAGCTCCTCCAGGTTTCTGTTGGTACCAGGCCAACCACTGTCCATTGCTGTCACAGTCAAATATTTTACCTTGAATCCAGAGGGCAAATATCCAGATAAAGATGGTGATAAAAGTAATGGTTGTTGTGGAGTCTGTTGTCATGAAGGACAGCTCTCAGTCATGAAGTGTTAAACTCACAGGGATATCAACACTCCCAGACCACTGAAGCATGTGCTGCCAATGCAAAGTATCCTCTCTATGCAAATGGGACTCCTTGAGCAAGGCAGATAACGTATGCCTCATTTGGTAATATATGGGATACACACTGAGTGTCCAAGACATTAGGAACGCCTTCCTAATATTGAGTTCCACCCCCAATTTTGCCCTCAGAGCAGACTCAATTTGTCGGGTCATGGACTCTATAAGGTGTCGAAAGTGTTCCTTCCACAGGGATGCTGGCCCATGTTGACTCCAATGCTTCCCACAGCCATGAAGGGATGCACCTGATTGGCAATTTAAACGTTGCTCCACTTTTATCAAGGGCCCAATGTGTGCCATGAAAACACGCCCCACACTACCACACCACCAACGTTGACACACAGCTTTTTGGATGCATGTACTCATGTGGTTTTGTCCATACCCTAGTCCTCCCATCAGCGTGAAACAGCAGGAACAGGGATTCATCAGATCAAGCAATATTTTTCCAATTCTCCAGTGTCCAGTATTTCCGTTCCATAGCCCACTGCAAACTCAGTTTCTTGTTTTTTTGCTGAAAGAAGTGTAACTTTGTAAGGATGTCGGCTGCCATACCCCATTCGTGTCAAGGTACGATGAGTTGTGCATTCTTTTATGGGTCTTTGGTCACAAATGTTGTACTAGTCTGTCAGTTGACTAACTGTAGCCCGTCTGTTGCTCTGCACAATTCATGTCAGGCTCCTTTGTCCTCTTCCATCAATTACCCGTTTTCGACCACTGGCCTGCCGTTGGCTGAATGTCCTTTGGGTGGTGGACCATTCTTGATACACATGGGAAACTGTTGACTGTGAAAAACCCAGCAGCGTTGCAGTTCTTGACACACAAACCGGTGCGCCTGGCACCTAGTACCATACCCCGTTAAAAGGCACTTCAACATCTACACTGATTGAAGTGGATTTATCAAGTGACATCAATAAGCGATCACAGCTTTCACCTGGATTCAACTTGTCAGTATGTCATGGAATGTTCCTAATGTTTTGTGCACTCAGTGTATATCATCCATTGTGTGACTGTTTTCATTTTGAGGTGTTGGTCGGTCAAATAATAAAGGGAACCTATAAAACTCTAGACTGTAGTCCTCGACACCAACACTGGTCTAGTCCTCAACACTATCATTGGTCTAGTCCCGAACACTATCACTGGTCTAGTCCCTAACACTAGCACTGGTCTAGTCCTCAACACTATCACTGGTCTAGTCCTGAACACTATCACTGGTCTAGTCCTCAACACTATCACTGGTCTAGTCCTCAACACTATCACTGGTCTAGTCCTGAACACTATCACTGTTCTAGTCCCTAACACTATCACTGGTCTAGTCATGAACACTATCACTGGTCTAGTCCTCAACACTATCACTGTTCTAGTCCCTAACACTTTCACTGGTCTAGTCCTGAACACTATCACAGGTCTAGTCCTCAGTACTATCACTGGTCTAGTCCTCAACACTATCACTGGTCTAGTCCTGAACACTATCCCTGGTCTAGTCCTGAACACTATCACTGGTCTAGTCCTGAACACTATCACTGGTCTAGCCCTCAACACTATCACTGGTCTAGTCCTCAGTACTATCACTTGTCTAGTCCTGAACACTATCACTGGTCTAGTCCTCAACACTATCACTGGTCTAATCCTCGGTACTATCACTGGTCTAGTCCTGAACACTATCACTGGTCTATTCCTCAACACTATCACTGGTCTAGTCCTCAGTACTATCACTGATCTAGTCCTCAACACTATCACTGGTCTAGTCCCTAACACTATCACTGGTCTACTCTTCAGTACTGTCACTGGTCTAGTCCTCAGTACTATCACTGGTCTAGTCCTCAGTTATATCACTGATCTAGTCCTCAACACTATCACTGGTCTAGTCCTCAACACTATCACTGGTCTAGTCCTCAACACTATCACTGGTCTAGTCCTGAACACTATCACTGGTCTAGTCCTCAGTACTAACACTGGTCTAGTCCTGAACACTCTCTCTGGTCTAGTCCTCAGTACTATCACTGGTCTAGTCCTCAACACTATCACTGGTCTAGTCCCTAACACTATCGCTGGTCTAGTCCTCAACACTATCACTGGTCTAGTCCTCCTCCACAGCACCTGCAGCTAAGACTGTCTGAGAGTGGTCTGAGTGGGAGAGGGGAAAAAGGAAAAATAGCTGTTATTGGCAGAGAGATTTGGAACTCTCTTTGTTATTGGTCTATTAACTAATTTGCTACATGGTAATGTCACCATGGAAAGCCGAACCTCCCTCAAATGCAAACGTGCTAATTAGAAGGTCCTATGTACAGTACATCATATTTTCAACTAGGAACAATCATGAAATAACACTGATCCATTTTTTTCATACTTTTACAGTGTTAGTTTCATCAGCTGTTGTACAATATTATATAAAACACAAGAAAAACTGAATTTTGACTGCACAGAGCCTTTAATGGATTACTGGTGGTTTTACAGCAGTGGAGAGTAACTGCAGTATGTGACCTGAAAGGACAGCTTTCACTGCAGGATCTGAGTCATAGTGATCTGCCCTCGGGATACTGAGAAAATAATAACACATTGTCAAGATCAGATTCCATTTAAGATCAGTTTTCTTTAACATAATATGCTTTAGAATTCAACAGCAACTTCAATTTGAAAGCAAATGACAAGCATCAAGATGAAGGGGTCTATTCAATCCGTATTGCTGAAGTTCAGCGTTAAGCGTGATTGGAATTTAAAGGCAATGTTCCTGTGTTAGCAGAGACTGCATTCACGGTAAACGCTGCATATGGGGTGGCAGGTAGCCTAGCGGTTAAGAGGTCGCTAGTTCGAATCCCTGAGCCTACTAGGTGAAAAGTCTGTCGATGTGCCCTTTAGTAAGGCCCTTATTGCTCCTGTAAGTCCCTCTGGATAAGAACATCTGCTAAGTGAAGTAAATGTAATATGTCAGCTCAATCAAAAATTATCTTGACATTTCTATCCGGCAATCTGTAACACTTCAACGATACAACTTTTATTTCAGATGAAGGGCTCTATTCAATCCGTATTGCTGAAGTTCAGCGCTAAAGCCCAATTGAAATGTAAAGGCTTCAGCGATACAGATTGAATACAGCCCTAACTGTCACTTCACGCATGCTTGGACTCTTATGAAAGTTTCTCAAATCAGTTACTGAACATTTCTCTAACATTTTTGGGTTTGTTTTATACCTTTCTATTATATAATAAAACTATAATGTTTTTCATTTAATCAAAAAACGATTTCAAATGAAGAATATAACATTATATTTGGCCAGTATTCCTATGTGCTCATGATTTAAACCACAGTCTAAAAAAATTAAGTATTCAGCTTGCCCAATGGTCAGGAGGTTTTTGTACCAGCAGTTATAGGGATTGTATCACTGTGGTACACTTTTGGCAGAGGCACCAGACTTGATGTTGGAAGTAAGTTTCTTGATGTTTGTCTGATTCCATTAATTTTCTTAAACTCTTTAATCTCTATTAAAACATTTAGATTTGAGATAATTTACTTTCCAAAAATATTGTTATATATTGATTTTGAAAGAGCCTTCTTTCAACAGTTTATTTAATCAAAATGTTAAATTGCGGGAATTTTTTTGTATGTTTTATTTGTATGATTGCAGACAATATAACTCTTATTCTGGTATGATAACTATAATATTTGTTATTGTAGTCATCAGTGCATTGTGTTCATGATAGCCACAAAGGGTCTCTGTTATGTTTGTATCCAACCTCTTGGATTCTGCAAAATACTACAAATATGAGTATTCTGATGAGAAACGATCCTAAAAAAATATATGTATGACAAAGTAATGCTAAAGTTAAACACGTCATACTTGTATGCTTTCTGCTTGTATACTTTATACTTTAATCTGCTTTCATATCACACTAATGTTTGTGTTTTCTTCACGTCTTTTAGCAATCTAATCTAAGTTTTAGAAGTAATTTCCAAAGTACTTTGTTTTGATGTAGTTGATATATTCTGTTTGTTCCAGGTAAACGTTCCCCAACCCGTCCTGCCCCCCTCTAGTGAGGAGCTGTCCAGTAAGTCAACAGCCACGCTGATGTGTCTGGCCAACAAGGGCTTCCCCTCAGACTGGACCATGAGCTGGAAAGTGGACGGGACCAGCAAGAAGCAGGAGGTCAGTCCCGGGGTCCTGGAGAAGGACGGCCTGTGCAGCTGGAGCAGCACACTGACTCTCACTGCCCAGGAGTGGACCAAGGCAGGAGAGGTGACCTGTGAAGCCCAGCAGAAATCCCAGACTCCAGTCACCAAGACCCTGAGGAGGGCTGACTGTTCTGGGTAGGACCCCTCAGTCACACACCCCTGTGGAGAGAGGATGCTGGTTCCTCTGCTTTGACTAGCTTTGTTCTAAAATCAGTAATTCTCTGATTTAGAGATCACTCTGGTGTGGACTAACAGGGGGCTTGGCTTGAGTTCATGTGTCAATCCATTCTGTAGATTGAGATTTTGTTCGTTTTAGATTTGATGTGATCTGCTTTTATTCACTATCATGTTTGCTTTGATGCTTCGATTGTGTGATAATGGATTAAAATAAATATTTCTTTTTGAAATGCATATTTTTGTTGTTTCTATTAATAAACAGTATCATAGATACTGTATATTTGTAATATTCTGGAAAAATATGTATTCAGTAAGGCTGATTAATGGTGTCTTTAAAAACTGTCAAGCCTAAAACTCACTCTAACATCATAATGGACCAGTATTTAATACTATCACAATATATTATGATATAATAGAAGAGGTTCTGCCATGGTAGTAGTTCACTGTCTTCATTCATCAGGATACTGAGTCTGTGTCAGACCTGTTTGACTTGACAGACTTTACAGTAATAAAATAATAACTATCAAACAGTCAACCGATATCTTGGACTCTCACGTGTGTTATAGGCTGTGATTCGACGCTAAATATATATATTTTTAAATTACAAATATTACAAGTGGTACTACTTCAAGATGTAGCAGTGTTTCCCAAACTCGGTCCTCGGGACCCCAAGGGGTGCACATTTAGTTTTTTACCCTAACACTACACAGCTGATTCAAATTATCAAAGCTCGAATGATTAGCTTATAATTTTTATCAGCTGTGTAAACCTAGGGCAAAACCAAAACGTGCACCCCCTTGGGGTCCAGAGGACCGAGTTTTGGAAACGCTGCTATATAGTGTAGTGACAGTCTTCTCTACCTCCAACCCCCTGGGAACAGAGTGAACATCTGGTGACAGTGCTGCTCTATTCTGGGACAAGCAGAACCACCCAGCCCTGTCTATGCAAATCTCAGTTTCACTCCCACAGATACCAGTCTAGTAGTTGAACAGTTTCACTGCCTGTAATATCCTGGACTGGGCCAGATGTGAGGGAGTGGACTGGTCTTAACCTCTATGGTGGATTCAGGGAGGGACTCATAACAGATATGCCACCATGTAATTAATTACAGATAAAATGGATATTATACTTTACATAGATAGTGTATGTAGTGTACATGTGTCTCATGTTTGAATCCAGCATCATGTCTCATTCACAGATCTAACAGTCAGTAACCTGCTCATGAAAACAGTTAATATAACGGTAGAAGATCACAATTTAAATCAGACATTTGGTTGAGGTCCATTTTGGGACTTGTTTTGGGGGGCTGAAGTGATTGTAACTTTGAAGTAATGTTGAGGTCAGAATACCTTTTGTTTTACATCTGTAGATCTTGCTTTACATATTGACAGGTAATGTGTTTCAATACTTCAAATAAATGTTATACACACTTAAAGGCCATGACAAATATAACAAGTTAAAACCATGATGATGATGTTAATGATGATGATGATGGTCATGTGAACTGAACGATTGCTTTCTAACCATATTGTCACATGTCACAGTTGACCTCATCTAGTGTTCCATGTCACTGTCTCTTCCCCCTCAGCACCTGCAGTAGGTCCCAGCTGTAGCAGTACAGTCACTGTGGAGTCTGACTGAGGGAGGTTTTTGTACGACTCTGTATCACTGTGTGAACACCCAGACACTATTGGGATAGTGTAAACTCTGACAGTAGTAATCTCCTGCATCTTCAGCCTGGACTCCACTGATGGTCAGAGTGAAGTCACTCCCAGATCCACTGCCACTGAATCTAGATGGAGTCCCAGACTGAATGGTTTTAGCCAAGTATATTAGGAGTTTAGGAGCTCCTCCAGGTTTCTGTTGGTACCAGGCCAACGACTGTCCATTGCTGTCACTGAATACAGCACTGCTGGTCTTACAGCTCAGACTGACTGAGTGACCCACTGAAACAGTTTTCACTGCAGGAGTCTGAGTCACAGTGACCTGGCCTCTGGATTCTGAAACAGAGATTGCATGTAGAATTAGCATTCAATTGTTTATTAATTTGTCCATATAGCATATTCACTAAAACTGTAATGAGGTTATATATTTATTGCTATGATCCGGGTCATTTTCTGTCAAATATTTTACCTTGAATCCAGAGGGCAAATATCCAGATAAAGATGGTGATAAAAGTCATGGTTGTTGTGGGTTCTGTTTTCATGAAGGACAGCTCTCAGTCATGAAGTGTAAACTCACAGGGATATAAACACTCCCAGACCTCTGAAGCATGTGCTGTCTATGCAAAGTGTCCTCTCTATGCAAATGGGCCTCCTGGAGCAAGGCAGATAACGTATGCCTCATTTGGTAATGTATGGGATATACACTGAGTGTCCAAGATATTAGGAACGCATTCCAAATATTTAGTTCCACCCACTTTTGCCCTCAGAGCAGTCTCAATTTGTCGGGTCATGGACTCTATAAGGTGTCGAAAGTGTTCCTTCCACAGGGATGCTGGCCCATGTTGACTCCAATGCTTCCCACAGTTGTGTCAAGTTGGCTGGTGGTGGATCTCTACTCTGAATTGCTCGTTCCATCTCATCCCACAGATGCTCATTTTATTGAGATCTGGTGACTGGGCAGGCCACTGCGGTAAGCTGAATTCAATGTCATGTTCGTGGAACTATTCCTGGACAATCCTAGCCTTGTGGCATGGGGCATTATACTGATGAAAAAATCAATTTGCAGATAGATACACTTCTGCCATGAAGGGATGCACCTGATTGGCAATTTAAACGTTGCTCCACTTTTATCAAGGGGACCAATGTGTGCTATGAAAAACACACCCCACACCATCACACCACCAACGTTGACACACAGCTTTTTGGATGCATGTACTCATGTGGTTTTCTCCATACCCTAGACCTCCCATCAGCGTGAAACAGCAGGAACAGGGATTCATTAGATCAAGCAATATTTTTCAAATTCTCCAGTGTCCAGTATTTCCATTCCATAGCCCACTGCAAACTCAGTTTCTTGTTTTTTGCTGAAAGAAGTGTAACTTTGTAAGGATGTCGGCTGCCATACCCCATTCGTGTCAAGGTACGATGAGTTGTGCATTCTTTTATGGGTCTTTGGTCACAAATGTTGTACTAGTCTGTCAGTTGACTAACTGTAGCCCGTCTGTTGCTCTGCACAATTCATGTCAGCCTCCTTTGTCCTCTTTCATCAATACCCGTTTTCGACCACTGGCCTGCCGTTGGCTGAATGTCCTTTGGGTGGTGGACCATTCTTGATACACATGGGAAACTGTTGACTGTGAAAAACCCAGCAGCGTTGCAGTTCTTGACACACAAACCGGTGCGCCTGGCACCTACTACCATACCCCGTTAAAAGGCACTTCAATATTTTGTTTTGCCCATTCACTCTCTGAATGGCACACATACACAATCCATGTCTTAATTGTCTCAAGGCTTAAAAATCATTCTATAACCTGTCTCCTCCCCTTCATCTACACTGATTGAAGTGGATTTATCAAGTGACATCAATAAGCGATCACAGCTTTCACCTGGATTCACCTTGTCAGTATGTCATGGAATGTTCCTAATGTTTTGTGCACTCAGTGTATATCATCCATTGTGTGACTGTTTTCATTTTGAGGTGTTGGTCGGTCAAATAATAGAGGGAACCTATGATACTCTAGACTGTAGTCCTCAACACCAACACTGGTCTAGTCCTCAACACTATCACTGGTCTAGTCCTCAACACTATCACTGTTCTAGTCCCTAACACTATCACTGGTCTAGTCCTGAACACTATCACTGGTCTAGTCCTGAACACTATCACTGTTCTAGTCCCTAACACTATCACTGGTCTACTCCTGAACACTATCACTGTTCTTGTCCTGAACACTATCACTGTTCTAGTCCTTAACACTATCACTGGTCTAGTCCTGAACACTATCACTGGTCTAGTCCTGAACACTATCACTGTTCTAGTCCTGAACACTATCACTGGTCTAGTCCTCAACACTATCACTGGTCTAGTCCTCAGTACTATCACTGGTCTAATCCTGAACACTATCACTGGTCTAGTCCTCAACACTATCACTGGTCTAGTCCTCAACACTATCACTGGTCTAGTCCTCAGTACTATCACTGATCTAGTCCTCAACACTATCACTGGTCTAGTCCCTAACACTATCACTGGTCTAGTCCTCAGTACTATCACTGGTCTAGTCCTCAGTACTATCACTGATCTAGTCCTCAGTACTATCACTGGTCTAGTCCTCAACACTATCACTGGTCTAGTCCTCAACACTATCACTGGTCTAGTCCTCAACACTATCACTGATCTAGTCCTGAACACTATCACTGGTCTAGTCCTCAGTACTATCACTGGTCTAGTCCTCAACACTATCACTGGTCTAGTCCCTAACACTATCGCTGGTCTACTCCTCAACACTATCACTGGTCTATTCCTGAACACTATCACTGGTCTAGTCCCTAACACTATCACTTGTCTAGTCCTGAACACTATCACTGTACTAGTCCCTAACACTATCACTGGTCTACTCCTGAACACTATCACTGTTCTAGTCCTGAACACTATCACTGGTCTAGTCCCGAACACTATCACTGTTCTAGTCCTGAACACTATCACTGGTCTAGTCCTGAACAGTATCACTGGTCTAGTCCTCAACACTATCACTGGTCTAGTCCTCAGTACTATCACAGGTCTAGTCCTGAACACTATCACTGGTCTAGTCCTCAACACTATCACTGGTCTAGTCCTCAGTACTATCACTGATCTAGTCCTGAACACTATCACTGGTCTATCTAGTCCTCAGTACTATCACTGGTCTAGTCCTCAGTACTATCACTGGTCTAGTCCTCAGTACTATCACTGGTCTAGTCCTCAGTACTATCACTGGTCTAGTCCTCAACACTTTCACTGGTCTAGTCCTCAACACTATCACTGGTCTAGTCCTCAGTACTATCACTGGTCTAGTCCTCAGTACTATCACTGGTCTAGTCCTCAACACTATCACCGGTCTAGTCCTCCCCCTCAGCACCTGCATCTAAGACTGTCTGAGAGTGGTCTGAGTGGGGAGGGGAAAACGAAAAACTAGCTGTTATTGGCAGAGAGATTTGGAACTCTCTTTGTTATTGGTCTATTAACTAATTTCTATTAACATTTTAATGTCACCATGGAAAGCCGATCCTCCCTCAAATGCAAACCTGCTAATTAGAAGGTCCTATGTGCAGTACATCATATTTTCAACTAGGAACAATCATGAAATAACACTGATGTCATAGTTGAGTGTAGAAGTGGTGTGGAATCAAGCGCAGGACACACAGAGGCTTGGTACTGACGTCTTTAGTGAAGACAAAAAAAGAACAAGCCAAACACGGCTACATTCAACCTGGCAGGCAAGCGAACTTTACGCACACCGGTAAAGTACATACAAAGGCACAAAAGTGCAGAGCTCTCTACTAAACCGAACAGAGAGAAAAAAACGAACTAGCATCCCACAGTGACAACGAACAATTACACACAACACATGACAAAACTCAGGAGAACTTATAGGACGCATAATTAACACTAACAAGGAACAGGTGTAACAAAACAGACAAAACCAATCAAACATCGAAACATAGAACGGTGGCAGCTAGTACTCCGGAGACGACGACCGCCGAAGCCTGCCCGAACAAGGAGAAGGAGCAGCCTCGGCCGAAACCGTGACAGTACCCCCCCCCCCTTGACGCGCGGCTCCAGCCGTGCGCCGACCCCGGCCTCGAGGACGACCAGGAAGACGCGGAGCAGGGCGCGTGGGATGACCACGATGGAAATCGGTCAGAAGAGACGGGTCTAGGATGTCCCTCCTCGGCACCCAGCACCGCTCCTCCGGGCCGTACCCCTCCCACTCCACGAGATATTGGAGACCCCCCATCCGGCGTCTCGAATCTAGGATGGACCGAACAGTGTACGCTGGAGCCCCCTCGATGTCCAGCGGGGGCGGAGGAGTCTCTTCTATCTCATAGTCCTGGAGTGGACCAGCTACCACCGGCCTGAGGAGAGACACATGGAACGAGGGGTTAATATTCTTGTAATCAATTGGCAGTTGTAACCTGTAACACACCTCGTTCAATCTCCTCAGGACTTTAAAAGGCCCCACAAACCGCCAACCCAGCTTCCGGCAGGGCAGGCGGAGGGGCAGGTTTCTGGTCGAGAGCCAGACTCGATCTCCAGGTGCGTACACTGGCCCCTCACTGCGGTGGAGATCGGCGCTCGTCTTATGTCGACGGATGGCTCGCTGCAGATGGATATGTGCAGTGTTCCACGTCTCCTCCGAGCGCCGCACCCACTCATCCACCGCAGGGGCCTCGATCTGGCGCTGATGCCAAGGTGCCAGAGCCGGCTGGTACCCTAACACACACTGGAAAGGAGTTAGTTTAGTGGAGGAGTGGCGGAGAGAGTTCTGTGCCATCTCGGCCCAGGGAACATACCTCGCCCACTCCTCCGGCCGGCCCTGGCAATACGACCTCAGAAACCTACCCACATCCTGGTTGACACGTTCGACCTGCCCATTACTCTCCGGGTGGTAACCTGAGGTAAGGCTCGCCGAAACCCCCAAACGCTCCATAAACACTCTCCAGACTCTGGAGGTAAACTGGGGGCCTCGATCAGACACTATATCCTCGGGTACCCCGTAATGCCGGAAGACGTGGGTGAATAGAGCCTCAGCGGTCTGTAGGGCAGTAGGAAGACCCGGCATGGGAAGGAGACGACAGGCCTTCGAGAACCGATTCACAACGACCAGGATGGTGGTATTCCCCTGTGAGGGGGGAAGGTCTGTAACAAAATCCACCGAGAGGTGAGACCAGGGTCGTTGTGGAACGGGCAGGGGTTGTAACTTACCCCTGGGCAAGTGTCTGGGCGCCTTACACTGGGCACACACCGAGCAGGAGGAGACATAAATCCTCACATCCCTGGCTAACGTTGGCCACCAGTACTTTGTGCTAAGGCAGTGCACTGTCCGGCCAATACCTGGATGTCCAGAGGAGGGTGACGTGTGAGCCCAATAAATGAGTCGATCCCGGACCTCGAACGGGACGTACGTCCGACCCACCGGACACTGTGGAGGGCTAGGGTCAGTGCGTAACGCCCGCTCGATCTCCGTATCGACCTCCCACACCACCGGTGCCACCAGACAAGACTTAGGTAGTATGGGAGTGGGCTCAACGGACCTCTCCTCTGTGTCATACCGCCGAGACAGGGTGTCTGCCTTCCCGTTCTGGGACCCAGGGATGTAAGTGATCTTATACACGAACCGGGCTAGAAACATAGTCCACCGAGCCTGGCGAGGATTTAGTCTCCTAGCTGCCCAAATGTATTCCAGGTTACGGTGGTCAGTCAAAATGAGAAAAGGGTGTTGAGCCCCCTCAAGCCAATGCCTCCACACCTTTAGGGGCTGTACCACGGCTAACAGCTCCCTGTCCCCTACGTCATAATTTTGCTCCGCCGGACTGAGCTTTTTCGAGTAAAAAGCACAGGGGCGGAGTTTAGGTGGTGTGCCGGATCGTTGCGAGAGAACGGCCCCGATACCGGCTTCTGACGCGTCCACCTCCACTTGGAATGGTAAAGCGGGATCCAGATGCGCCAGCACCGGAGCCGAAAGTAAACAGGTACTTCAGTCTCCCAAAAGCCCTGTTCGCCTCAGCTGACCACCGCAAGCGCACCGGACCCCCCTTCAGAAGGGACGTTATGGGAGCTGCCACCTGTCCAAAACCCCGGATAAACCTCCGGTAGTAATTCGCAAAGCCCAAGAACTGCTGCACCTCTTTCACTGTGGTTGGGGTTTGCCAATTACGCACGGCTGACACACGGTCAACCTCCATCTTCACCCCTGACGCGGACAACTGATAACCCAAAAAGGAGACCGACTCCTGGAAGGACAGACATTTCTCTGCCTTGACATACAGGTCATGCTCCAACAGCCTCCTCAACACTCGGCGCACCAGGGCTACATGCTCGGCTCGGGTAGAACTGTACACTAGAATATCGTCTATGTACACGACCACTCCCTGCCCCTGCATGTCCCGGAAGATCTCATCCACAAAGGATTGTAAGACTGATGGAGCATTCATTAACCCGTATGGCATGACGAGATACTCGTAATGACCCGAGGTAGTACTAAATGCTGTCTTCCATTCATCGCCCTCTCTAATGCGCACCAAGTTGTATGCGCTCCTGAGGTCCAATTTTGTGAAGAACCGTGCCCTGTGTAATGACTCCGTCATAGTCGCAATCAGAGGGAGTGGATAACTATATTTCACAGTAATCTGATTGAGACCGCGGTAATCGATACACGGGCGCAAACCTCCATCTTTTTCTTCACAAAAAGAAGCTTGAGGACGCAGGGGAAGTGGAGGGCCGTATGTATCCCTGTCTCAGAGACTCGGCAATGTATGTCTCCATTGCCCTCTTCTCCTCTTGTGACAAAGGATACACATGGCTCCGTGGGAGCGCAGCTCCTGCCTGGAGGTCTATCGCACAATCCCCCCGTCTATGAGGTGGCAATCGCGCCGCCCTCGCCTTCCTAAACACGAGTGCTAAATCCTCATACTCGGGGGGAACATGCATTGCGGGCATTTGGTTTGGACTCTCCACCGAGGTCGCCCCTACGGAAGCACCCAGACATAGCCCCACACACTGGGCAGACCACCCCTTAAGAGCCTTCTCTCGCCACGAAATGGTAGGATCGTGAGTAATCAACCAGGGAAGCCCCAGCACCACCGGATACGCAGGAGATTCAATCAGGAATAGCTGGATCGTCTCCTCATGAACCCCCTGCGTCTCCATCCTAAGTGGCACTGTGACCTCCCTGATCAACCCGGATCCTAACGGACGGCTATCTAGGGCATGTACAGGGAAGGGATTATTAACCGGTAGGAGAGGGATCCCTAACTCTATACAAAATGTACGATCTACAAAATTCCCAGCTGCGCCTGAATCTACTAGCGCCTTATGCTGGGAACGAGGTGCAACCTGTGGAAAACAAACAGGTATGGTTATGTGCACGACAGAAAGCTCTGGGTAAGTGGGGCGCCTACTCACCTGGGAGGACTCCCCAATGTGTGGCCTGCTGTCTCGTCCTCCAGGAGACCCTCCCTAGCACCTAGCCGCGGTGTGCCCTCCACGGCCACAGTTGGTGCAGGGGAGGGCCCCCCTCGGGCTCCTTCTCCTCCGTTCTCTAGCGCCAGCACCCTCGAGCTCCATAGGACTCGGCTCGGAGGTGCTGGAGGGTGGAATGGGCGACCCCCACCCAGGACGTCCGCGGGTGGTGAGCAGGGTGTCTAGCCGAATGGCCATGTCAACCAATTGGTCAAACGAAAGAGTGGTGTCCCTGCACGCCAACTCTCTACGGATGTCCTCCCTGAGGCTGCAGCGGAAGTGATCTATGAGGGCCCGCTCATTCCACCCTGCATCTGCCGCTACCGTCCGGAACTCCAGTGCAAACTCTTGAGCGCTCCTCATCCCCTGCCGGAGGTAGAATAGACGCTCCCCCGCCGCCTTCCCCTCAGGTGGATGGTCGAACACTGCCCGGAAGCGGCGGGAGAACTCCGCATAGGTGATCGTTGCGGCGTCTATCCTCCTCCATTCGGCATTGGCCCACTCCAACGCCTTGCCGGTGAGACAGGAGATGAGGGCGGAAACGCTCTCGTGTCCCGAGGGCACCGGGTGTACGGTGGCGAGGTAGAGTTCGATTTGCCACAGGAAACCCTTACACCCGGCCGCGGTGCCGTCGTACGCCCTCGGGAGCGAGAGCCGAATCCCACTGGATTCCGGAAGTTGGACAGGTGGACTGACCGATGGTGATGGTGTGGTAGGTGGGGGCGTGGGTACCCCGCTGGCCTCCCATCGATGATGGAGGGTGTTCATCACCCTATCCAGAGCGTGCCCGATCTGGTTGATCCTGTCCTCCTGTCCACGAAGGCGCTCCTCAATAATCTCGGTAGGTGCGGCTGCTCCTGCTGATTCCATCATATTGGTGTGTAATTCTGTCACAGTTGAGTGTAGAAGTGGTGTGGAATCAAGCGCAGGACACACAGAGGCTTGGTACTGACGTCTTTAGTGAAGACAAAAAAGAACAAGCAAAACACGGCTAGATACAACCTGGCAGGCAAGCGAACTTTACGCACACCGGTAAAGTACATACAAAGGCACAAAAGTGCAGAGCTCTCTACTAAACCAAACAGAGAGAAAAAAACGAACTAGCATCCCACAGTGACAACGAACAATTACACACAACACATGACAAAACTCAGGAGAACTTATAGGACGCATAATAAACACTAACAAGGAACAGGTGTAACAAAACAGACAAAACCAATCAAACATCGAAACATAGAACGGTGGCAGCTAGTACTCCGGAGACGACGACCGCCGAAGCCTTCCCGAACAAGGAGAAGGAGCAGCCTCGGCCGAAACCGTGACAACTGATCCATTTTTTTCACACTTTTACAGTGTTAGTTTCATCAGCTGTTGTACAATATTATATAAAACACAAGAAATACTGAATTTTGACTGCACAGAGCCTTTAATGGATCACTGCTGGTTTTACAGCAGTGGAGAGTAACTGCAGTATGTGAAATGAAAGGACAGCTTTCACTGCAGGATCTGAGTCACAGTGATCTGCCCTCGGGATACTGAGAAATGAATAACACATTGTCAAGATCAGATTCCATTTAAGATCAGTTTTCTAGAACATAATATGCTTTAGAATTCAACAGCAACTTTAACTTGAAAGCAAATGACAAGCATCAAGATGAAGGGGTCTATTCAATCCGTATTGCTGAAGTTCAGCGTTACAGCGTGATTGGAATTTAAAGGCAATGTTCCTGTGTTAGCGGAGACTGCATTCACAGTAAACGCTGCATATGGGGTGGCAGGTAGCCTAGCGGTTAAGAGGTCGCTAGTTCGAATCCCTGAGCCGACTAGGTCAAAAATCTGTCGATGTGCCCTTTAGTAAGGCCCTTATTGCTCCTGTAAGTCCCTCTGGATAAGAGCATCTGCTAAGTGAAGTAAATGTAATATGTCAGCTCAATCAAAAATTATCTTGACATTTCTATCCGGCAATCTGTAACACTTCAACGATACACCTTTTATTTCAGATGAAGGGCTCTATTCAATCCGTATTGCTGAAGTTCAGCGCTAAAGCCCAATTGAAATTTAAAGGCTTCAGCGATACAGATTGAATACAGCCCTAACTGTCACTTCACTCATGCTTGGACTCTTATGAAAGCTTCTCAAATCAGTTACTGAACATTTCTCTAAAATGTTTGGGTTTGTTTTTTACCTTTCTATTTTATAATAAAACTATAATGTTTTTCATTTAATCAAAAAACTATTTCAAATGAAGAATATAACATTATATTTGGCCAGTATTCATATGTGCTCATGATTTATACCACAGTCTAAAACATTTTATTATTCAGCTTGCCCAATGGTCAGGAGGTTTTTGTACCAGCAGTTATAGGGGTTGTATCACTGTGGTACACTTTTGGTAGCGGCACCAGACTAGATGTTGGAAGTAAGTTTCTTGATGTTTGTCTGATTCCATTTTATTCTTAAACTCTTTAATATCTATTAAAACATTTAGATTTGAGATACTTTACTTTCCAAAAATATTGTTATATATTGATTTTGAAAGAGCCTTCTTTAACAGTTTATTTAATCAAAATGTTAAATTGCGGGCATTTTTTTGTACGTTTTATTTGTGTGATTGCAGACTATATAACTCTTATTCTGGTATGATAACTATAATATTTGTTATTGTAGTCATCAGTGCATTGTGTTCATGATAGCCAGAAAGGGTCTCTGTTATTTGTATCCAACCTCTTGGATTCTGCAAAATACTACAAATATGAGTATTCTGATGAGAAACGATCCTAATTTTTTTTTAAGTATGACAAAGTAATGCTAAAGTTACACACGTCATACTTGTATGCTTTCTGCTTGTATACTTTATACTTGTAATCTGCTTTCCTATCATACTAATGTTTGTGTTTTCTTCACGTCTTTTAGCAATCTAATCTAAGTTTTAGAAGTCATTTCCAAAGTACTTTGTTTTGATGTAGTTGATGTGTTGTGTTTCTTCCAGGTAACAGTTCCCAAACCCGTCCAGCCAGCCTCTAGTGAGGAGCTGTCCAGTAAGTCAATAGCCACGCTGATGTGTCTAGCCAACAAGGGCTTCCCCTCAGACTGGACCATGAGCTGGAAAGTGGACGGGACCAGCAAGAAGCAGGAGGCCAGTCCCGGGTTCCTGGAGAAGGACGGCCTGTACAGCTGGAGCAGCACCCTGACTCTCACTGCCCAGGAGTGGACGAAGGCAGGAGAGGTGACCTGTGAATTCCAGCAGAAATCCCAGACTCCAGTCACAAAGACCCTGAGGAGGGCTGACTGTTCTGGGTAGGACCCCTCAGTCACACACCCCTGTGGAGAGAGGATGCTGGTTCCTCTGCTTTGACTAGCTTTGTTCTAAAATCAGTAATTCTCTGATTTAGAGATCACCCTGGTGTAGACTAACAGGGGGCTTGGCTTGAATTCATGTGTCAATCCATTCTGTAGATTGAGATTGTGTTAGTTTTAGATTTGATGTGATCTGCTTTTATTCACTATCATGTTTGTTTTGATGCTTCGATTGTGTGATAATGGATTAAAATAAATATTTCTTTTTGAAATGCAGATTTTTGTTGTTTCTATTAATAAACAGTATCTTAGATACTGTATATTTGTAATATTCTGGAAAAATATGTATTCAGTAAGGCTGATTAATGCTGTCTTTAAAAACTGTCAAGTCTAAAACTCACTCTAACATCATAATGGACCAGTATTTAATACTATCACAATATATTATGATATAATAGAAGAGGTTCTGCCATGGTAGTAGTTGACTGTCTTCATTCATCAGGATACTGAGTCTGTGTCAGATGTGTTTGACTTGACAGACTTTATAGTAATAAAATAAGAACTATCAAACAGTCAACCGATATCTTGGACTCTCACGTGTGTTATAGGCTTTGATTTGAAGCTAAAAAAAAAAATTATTTTTACAAATATTACAAGTGGCACTACTTCAAGATATAGCAGCGTTTCCCATACTCAGTCCTCAAGGGGTGCACATTTAGTTTTTTGTCCTAACACTACACAGCTGATTCAAATTATCATAACTTGATGATTAGTTGATTATTTGAATCAGGTGTGTAGTGCTAGAGCAAAAACCAAAACGTGCAACATTTGGGGTCCCGAGGACCGAGTTTGGGAAACGCTGTTATATAGTGTAGTGACAGTCTTCTCTACCTCCAACCCCCTGGGGACAGAGTGAACATCTGGTGACAGTGCTGCTCTATTCTGGGACAAGCAGAACCACCCAGCCTTGTCTATGTAAATTTCAGTTTCACTCCCACAGATACCAGTCTAGCAGTTGAACAGTTTCACTGCCTGAAATACCCTGGACTGGGCCAGATGTGAGGGAGTGGACTGGTTTTACTTTAACCTCTATAGTGGATTCAGGGAGGGGGACTTTCTTACAATGAATAAACCACCATTTAATAGATGACATAAAATATGGGTATTACTAAATATAGGCATTGATAGTTACTGACATCACATTCTAATTCCTAATTCTATGGTTACGGATATGTGTGTAATGTCTGAGCTCAAAATCTTTTTCCTGAAAGCAGAGGGCAAGTGTCCAGATGAGGATGGTGATAAAAGTCATGGTTGTTGTGGGTTCTGTTGTCATGAAGGACAGCTCTCAGTCATGAAGTGTTCAACTCACAGGGATATAAACACTCCCAGACCTCTGAAACATGTGCTGGCAATGCAAAGTGTTCTCTCTAACCAAACAGACTTTCATGGTCCCACAGAGAAACTGTAGTTGAAGAGATCTTCTTCTTTGGTATAATAGTGTTCGCAACAATTATGTGTATTCCGCCACCTACTGTACATGTGGATAATAAGGATCCAAAAAGGAAAAAAATGTGGGGTAAAAAATAAATAAATACATATATTTTAAAAAATCCATACAAACTTTTAGTAACGAAATGTTAATTAAACTAAATTAATCAGGTCCCTACACAGGCTCAGAAGGATCCTGTGATGGCGGGACATTTCCTGGCGACAGTAGTCCTTGCAGTGCTTCTGCTGTTAAGTCTTCTCATTTACATTTACATTTACGTCATTTAGCAGACGCTCTTATCCAGAGCGACTTACAAATTGGTGCATTCACCTTATAGCCAGTGGGATAACCACATAGCCAGTGGGATAACCACTCGGCTGCAGATATAATGATGTCCAGCTTCTTAGACACTTGTGCAGTACAATTAATAACTGTGGCTATAAATGCTACAAAATACACCTTTTTCACAATAAGTGTTTCCAGATTACTTGATTGAAGTATAACATTTGCAACTGGTTGTGTTGCATCCACCACCATATCTTCTGAAGAACTTCAATGCTCTTCACCGCCTCCACATAGGAGATTTGCTGTACAGCCCTGATCCTTGACACCTCAACCTCTTTCACCCTAACAGAACACTCAGGGTATTCGGAATTATGATCCCCGCCACAGTTGAAACATTTTACATTCACAGACTCTTCAATAACATATTCCTTCCATCTGCAAACACTTGACACATGGCCAAACTTTTTACACTTTTTGCATTGCTTCGGGATTGGCACGAATGCTCTTACAGCGTATCTTATATCCCAACTTTACATAGGGTGGTAAATACTCATCAAACATCAATAATACAGATAAACTTTGCTCCTTTTTCCCATTCTCCATACGGGTCAAGTGACGTGCATTAACTACTCCTGGAATTTTTAGCCTAAGATATTGATTATCAATGTCCAACGGGACGCCAGAAATAACACCTTTTACTGGTTTCCTGCTCCGAAAACCAAAGCTGTTCACTTCATGCGTCGATATTTTCGCGAGCCACAATGCACATTCCTTTTGCTCTTTAGATACACACCATATCAACACCATACCACTCCTGGTTACTATGATATCAACACCATACCACTCCTGGTTACTATGATATCAACACCATACCACTCCTGGTTACTATGATATCAACACCATACCACTCCTGGTTACTTTGACTGCATCCACATTTCCCAATGCCTTCTTCACCATCCTCTGACTTCAAAAGGGTTTCCCAAATAAACATCTTTATCCAAAAAATGTACTCCAACAAGGAACTGTCACACCCTGACGTATGAAACTCTAGTATGTTGAGTCAGGGTGTGGAGTTCTATGTTGTATTTTCTATGTTCTCAGTCTAGGTGTTGTATTTCTATGTTTGGCCGGGTGTGATTCCCAATCAGAGACAGCTGTCGCTCGTTGTCTCTGATTGAGGATCATACTTAGGCAGCCTGTTTACAATCATTAGTTGTGGGATCTTGTTCTGTGTTAGAGGCTTGTATTGTGTTTAGCCTTAGGACTTCACGTTTCGTTGGTTTGTTCGTGTGTTTATCGGTGAAATAAACATATGCCTTTCACGCTGCGCCTTGGTCTGACCCGTCCTTAAACGAACGTGACAGGAACGATTCATCAGACTCATTTTCCACAACAATTTTAGCCCTTTCTGTTCCATTCTTGGACTTCACTATTGTCCACTCATCTTTCTCACTAACTGTACTCAACGCGCTTTCAGCTTCAAACGACACTACTTCTTCTTCCACCATCTCTCCCCTCGTTGAAGAGATGTGTGAGCAGCTGACCTTTAAAAAGGTTGAGAGCTGATTGTCCAGCCAATCATGGCCTTGATTGGTAAATGAGCCTCAGCTGGAATCAATTAAAGACTGTGAAGGTGCTGGAAGATAGCAGGGCGTGGCAGGAACGAGGTGTTGTACTAACGATCAGGCGTTTAAGAAATATATAATTGATTTAGAGATTAAACCTGATGTGGCTTAGAGCACATCTTGATTTTATTATTCCTGGTTATTGTTCAATCAGATCCGATAGATCAACTGCATACATGACATGCGTTCAGCCTTAATAGGCTGTGGATATACAACCCCAGGTCATGATCAGTTGTGCTTTGTAATGTTTAAGAAATGTAAATGTAAATGTAATGTAAATGTTTAAGCATATACCTGATGAGGTAATGTAGTGTATCTGTTTACTGCATGTCTTTGTAGACTTAGGGGCAGTTTGCCAGACACATTAAGCTTAGTCCTGGACTGAAAAGCAAACTCAATTGGATAATCTTCATTGAAAGAGCTTTTAGTCTAGGACAATGCTTCATCTGTGTCCAGGAAACCCCCTCCTAGTGTTTTGTTGCTCTTGGTGTGCTAAACTGTAGAGCATGAATGTAACATACATTTATCTGATGAATTGTTTTGTCTAGAAATGTTTTCAGAGTTTATTTTTGCCTTTATCTTTATAGATTAAGTGTTTTGTTGTTGTCGGTTGTTCTCAGTACTGTAGCTAGTTGTTTATCCTGTGTGTATTCTCTCCTCTCCTCTCCTCTCCTCTCCTCTCCTCTCCTCTCCTCTCCTCTCCTAATATATTCTGTTATACAATAGTAGTAGTAGCTGACTCTCCTCTATCATCTCTCCTCTTCTCCAGCTCTTCCCTCTGTCAGGCACACAGTGTCTCTGCTCCCTCCTGTCCTCTGAGTAACTCTCCGGGGGCTCGGCCAAACTGGCATGCCTGCTGAGAGTGTACTCCCCCCAGGGGGCGATGGTGAGCTGGGAGGTGGACGGGGCGGAGGTCAAGGATGGGGTCCTGACCACCACAGAAGAAGAGAAGGGCGGCCACTTCAGCCGCAGTAGCACCCTGACCCTGAGCAAGGCACGCTGGGAAGATGGAGAGGTGTACACCTGCACGACGACGACACCAGTGATTCAGCCGCCTTCAGGAAAAGTCAATATAGTGTCTAGAGACCGGAGAAGCAATTGTAGGGTTCTAGAGAATCCCCACATGATGCTAGTTCTGGAAACATTAGTGTTTTAGAGCTGAATGTTACAGTATAATAGTGAATAATATCAGTAGTGCTGTGTGCTAAATGAAGTATTTTGAGATTATGTTGTACATGTCTTCTTGCCTCTGAGTTCAAATAAAGCTTGCTTTGATTAGAAAATAATCCAATAATTGATTTAATCATCATTCCAGTGATCACTATCACATGAATAGGCAGAACACTTCATACTAATTTAGATCAATCAGCTTCTTTTATAATTTCAGCATTGTAGCATATAGCTACTCTCGTGTTTTCAAACAGAATTAAAGGGCATCTGATCCAACAAATACTCTGCAATCATTTCTACAACTGAATGATCCTGTTATACTGTAGCACCAATACCAGTTATAATAATTAGTGATATTTGATAATAAACCTAAGATCTGCTCTCAGAACTCACACTACTAAACAGTTACTTTCCATGACATGTATATTTATTATGTTTAATTCCTAATATGATTTTATTAAATTAGATATTTTTGCAATGGTTTTCAACAATGTGTGGTCTACACTTCTCCATTATATTTCCCCTGGTCTTCTCTACCTCCAACCCCCTGGGAACAGAGTGAATATCTGGTGACAGTGCTGCTCTATTCTGGGACAAGCAGAACCACCCAGCCCTGTCTATGCTGAATTAACATTACTTTTATTTTTACTTCAGTAGATCTTACTCTGCATATGGACAGGTAATGTGTTCCAAAACTTCTAATACATTTTTATATACACTTTCAGTTCATGACAATATAACAAGTTACAACCATGATGATGATGATGATGACACTTTCTAACCATTTTCAAAGTTGACTTCCTCTACTGATCAGTGTTCCATGTCACTGTCATCCCCCTCAGCACCTGCAGTAGGTCCGAGCTGTAGCAGTACAGTCTGACTGAGGGAGGTTTATGTACCTGTGAACACCCAGACACTGTTGGGATAGTGGAAACTCTGACAGTAGTAATCTCCTGCATCTTCAGCCTGGACTCCACTGATGGTCAGAGTGAAGTCACTATGAGTTCCACTACCACTGCATCTAGATGGAGTGTTTTAGTATGGTAAATAAGGAGTTCATGAGTTCCTCCAGGTTTCTGTTGATACCAGGCAAGACGGGCATCAGAGTAACCTGCTTGATACACATTACTGCACGTTTTACAGTTCAGAGAGACTGTCTGTTCTGGGAGAACAGTTTTCACTGCAGGAGTCTGAGTCACATTGATCTGTCCTCTGGATTCTGAAACATAGAATAAAACATTTATATGAAATGAATATCACATATATTAAGCAATTGTTCTGAATAAAATATTTACATTAATATACATTATACTTTTGTGTAGATTAAATCATTGTTCAACAACAAATTCTGAAGATGGTAACCTTGAAAGCAGAAAGCAAGTGTCCAGATGAAGATGGTGATAAAAGTCATGGTTGTTGTGGGTTCTGTTGTCATGAAGGACAGCTCTTAGTCATGAAGTGTTAAACTCACATGGCTATAAACACTCCCAGACCACTGAAGCATGCACTGCCAATGCAAAGTATCCTCTCTATGCAAATGGTCTTCCGAGGAACAACCAACACCATCAATGCTGAGAAAAGGATTTGATGCAACGGCTATCTCACCGTGTTATCTAAAAATAACGTATGACTAAACAAAAAGTAGGTGCCTGTGCTTCCAGAATTCTAGTGGCTACCTACAGTGGGGCTCTGCTCCAGACAATCTGTTGAGGATAAAAATAGGATTTGGTTTCATGCTCTCCCCAGTGGTTAGAGATGATAACAACAGAAACCTCAGTGTTTCGGTGAACCTAGATAGACAGTAACAGAGATGATTCAGTATTGACACTTAAGTACCCAAACAGTCAGGCAATCAAACTCCACTCAAATTAATTTTATCTAAATTAGTTCACTTGAAAATACACAGTGAGTTTGCTAAAACACAAATGTACATAAAATACACAGATATGTACATAATAGCAAGCCTTTTGTTTGGCAAATCATAATGCAAAATCAAGATGTTCAGAATGTCATGTGGTTTTTACCAATTCTTGTTAGAGGATTCACTCAAGCCAATTCATTGAATAGGTCCCTTTGTCACAACACATGTGCACTTACAGTGAAATACATGATTAAAAAATGTTCAGATAGTCCATTAGACTTAGATTTAAGCACCTATACAAAGGTTAAATAAATGTGTCTGATTTCCAACAGAAAGAGTGGGATGGATGTTGAGTCTCTTCAACAATATCCAACAAAGCAACAGCGCCTCTTTGATAGAATACAGAACCTCTCTGAAAACAACGCAGGAGACAGGAGAGACACAGGTCATTGCAACTGTTCATACACCTCTTTTCCAGAAGTCATTGTTGAGTCATTATAGCTGTCCTGTGGCGCTACAAAACTGTCTTCAGATGATCCCTAATGCTTCCTCATCGTCAGATTGGAATAATACTCAGGTTCAGTTGCATCGCCCTTGTCTGGCACTGCTCTGCTGTTTTCATGAAGCCCTGGTCAGCCATCATTTGGGAAATCTCTGTATAAATGTGTTCCAGTTCAGTGTTTCCCCTCAGGTCCTCTTGGATTCTGTCACTGACCCATATGTCGAGGAGGGCTTCAGTCTCCTCAATGCTCCAGGGGAGATCTAGTTCTCATGGTGATGGACAGCCAAAAAACAACAACACGTAAACAAAGGCCCAACGTTGATAGTATAATGTAAAAACAGCATTTACTGTACAGAGATTAGGAGATTGTTTCAGTTACCTGTTCCGTGGACTTGGCCACCTGGGACCTCTCCCATGTCTGTGGCGCCATTCGATTCCTCAGCCAGAGAGTCACAGGATAGATGCTTGTTCCCGAATATTTGCACAAACTGATCGTAGAATTCGCACTCCACATTTTCTCCTCCACTCCTGGGAAAATAGAACATTTCTTATTCCTCATATCTGGTTAGTTTATGAGCTTTGCTTTACTAACATGAGCATGGCAAACCTCTGACCATAAATACAAAACTGTTCCATCAGTATGGCATCTTCATAATCAATTTGCAATTATAAATAGTGGTTATCAATTTCATATCCATATCTTATCCCCCATGACTTACTGTTTGCTCTCGCAGAACTGGAGGAAGTTGGCCTTTAGCCGCTTCACTCTAGACTGGCACTGTTCGGCTATCCTCAGGAAGCCCTGGTTGGCCATGTCATCGATGTAGACCACCACACCAAGCATGTCCCGAAACACTGGAAGACTGATGGAGCATTCATCAAACCGTACGGCATCAGCAGGTATTCGTAATGCCCCGTGGTTGTGCTGAATGCTGTCTTCCACTCGTCCCCTTCTCGGACACGCACCAGGTTGTACGCACTCCGGAGATCTAATTTTGTGAAGAAGCGCGCCCGTGCATTGACCCGATTACAGATGGAATGAGGGGTAGAGGTAACTATAATGAATTGTCCCCTTGTTAAGTGCTCGGTAATCAATGCAAGGGCGCAGACCTCTGTCTTTCTTCTTCACAAAAAAGAAACTCGAGGAGGCGGGCAAAGTGGAGGGACGTATGAACCCCTGGCGCAGGGACTCGGAGAGGTATGTCTCCATTGCCTCCATTTCAGCCTGTGACAGGGGATATACATGACTCCTGGGAGGCACACCGTCTACCCAGAGGTTTATCCCGCAATCCCCCACCCGATGAGGTGGTAATTTGGTCGCCTGCGTTTTGGAAAACGCGTGTGCCAAATCGAGGTATTCGGGGGTAATGCCCACGGTGGAGGTAGTGTCTGGACTTTCCATCGTTGTTGCACCAATGGAAACAGCTAGACACCTACCCTGACACTCTCGCGACCACCCGTGAGAACCCTCTGCGGCCATGAAAAGGTGGGGTTGTGTAGTGCTAACCAGGGAAGACCCAACACAACAGGGAAATCGGGAGACTCAATAATAAAAAAAAGTGACTTGCTCTCTATGGGTCTCTTGCGTAACCATCGTGACTGGTGCTGTAACTTCCCTAGCGAACCCTGACCCTAATGGTCGACTGTCAAGTGCTTTGATGGGCAGTGGAATGGATAGGGGAACCAATGTAATACCTAGACTATGAGCTAACGACCTGTCCATAAAGTTCCCAGCTGCACCTGAATCGACCAGCGCCTTACGCTGGGGAACTACCGTGTAATCAGGGAAGTGGACGTGTATGGTAAAGTGTGCAGCAGAGGGCTCTGAACGAGTGTAGGTTTTCGCTACATGGGGTGACGCGAGAGTGCCCTGCCTGCCGCCTCCAGACCCAAAAGAACGCTGACGACAGCGTGCAGTCGAATGTCCTCTCGTGCCACAAGAGTGACACTGGAGCTGTCGTCCTCCGCTCTCCCGGATCGCTGCCCCACCCAGCTCCATCGGAACGTCATCCGGGTTGAAGTGGGGTGAAACGGGCAGGCCCCCTCCAGGACGTCCTCCTGAAGCCAGCAAGTTGTCCAACCGGATGGCCATGTCCACCAGCTGATTGAAAGTCAACGTGTCATCCCGGCAGGCTAGCTCCCTTCGGACGTCCTCTCGCAGGTTGCATCAAAAGCGGTCGATGAGGGACCGCTCGTTCCACCCGGACCCAGCCGCTAGAGTTCGAAACTCCAGGGCAAAGTCTTGCGCGGTCCTCGTCCCCTGCCTCAGTTGGACCAGCCACTCGCCCGCCTCTCCTCCTTCGGGCAGGTGATCGAAGACTGCCCGGGAAGAGGCGCGCGAACTCCCCGTAGTGGTCCATCGCGTCTCCTCCTTCATTCCAGACCACATTGGCCCAATCCAGGGCTTTCCCCGAGAGGCAGGAGATGAGGGCGGACACCTTCTCCTGCTCCGATGGAGCCGGGCTGATGGTAGAGAAGTAGAGGTCCAGATGCAGGAGGAATCCCTGGCAGCGGGCAGCTGTCCCGTCATACTCCCTCGGTCAGGATAGGTGAATCCCGGCATTGGACGACCTGGAGAACTCGATCCATCGCTTCTCCTAAGCTGGCACGCATAGTAGAATGCTCCCGGACCCGCGCCACGACTCCAGGCATGTTCCCTTCTCTTGCTGACTCCATGTTTGGGTTTGTGATTCTGTAGCGGTTGATTTAGGACGGGTCAGGCGCAGGAGAGTAAATCACGGAATATATGGTTTATTCGATAAACAGTGGTACGCAGCAATGCGTAATACAAACCAGTGCGGTAAAACGGCGCACTGGGGAAAACAAGGCACAAGGTTGAATATCCCGGCGATACACAATATAATCTAGCTCCACCAAGCTATAATATCCTCTACAATAAACAATCACACACAAAGACAAGGGGGCAGAGGGAACACTTATACAGGTACTGATGAGGGGACATGAACCAGGTGTGTGTAATAAACAAGACAAAATGAATGGAATGATGAGATGAGGAGCGGCAGTGGCTAGAAGGCCGATGACGACGAATGCCGAATCCTGCCCGAACAAGGAGAAGAGGCAGCTTCGGAGGAAGTCGTGACATGGACTCGGCCAGATGTGAGGGAGTGGACTGGTTTTAACCTCTATGGTGGATTCAGGGAGGGAGACATTAACAGATATGCCACCATGTAATTAATGACAGATAAAATGGATATTATACTTTACATGTATGTAGTGTACATGTCTCTCATGTTTGAACCCAGCATCATGTCTCATTCACAGATCTATCAGTCAGTAACCTGCTCATGAAAATAGTTAATATAATACTATAAGATCAAATCCATTTAAATCACACATTTGGTTGTGAGGTCCATTTGGGGACTTGGTCTGGGGGGCTGAAGTGATTGTAACGGGAAGTACAATTGAAGCTCGCATCCGCTACAAGACCATGGTGCTTGCCTTTGGAGCAGTGAGGGGAACGGCACCCCTGTACCTTCAGGCTCTGATCAGTCCCTACACCCAAACGAGGACATTGCGTTCATCCACCTCTGGCCTGCTGGCTCCCTTCCTCTGCGGAAGCACAGCTCCCGCTCAGCCCAGTCAAAACTGTTCGCTGCTCTGGCACCCCAATGGTGGAACAAGCTCCCCCACGACGCCAGGACAGCGGAGTCACTCACCACCTTCCGGAGACATTTGAAACCCCACCTCTTTAAGGAATACCTGGGATAGGCTAAAGTATTCCTTCTAACCCCCCAAATTGTAAAGTGGTTATCCCACTGGCTATAGGGTGAACGCACCAATTTGTGAGTCGCTCTGGCTAAGAGCGTCTGCTAAATGACGTTAATGTGCCCCTTGAGCAAGGCACTTAACCCTAATTGCTCCTGTAAGTCGCTCTGGTTAAGAGCGTCTGCTAAATGACTAAAATGTAAATGTAAATGTAAGTAATGTTGAGGTCATAACACCTTGTGTTTTACTTCTTACTTTGCATATGGACAGGTATTGTGTTTTCAAAACCCACAAATAACTTTTAGATGATCTTTAAGGTCATGACAAATATAACGAGTCACAACCATGATGATGATGATGATGATGATGGAGAACATGTGATATGAATTATGCTTTCTATCCTTATTCAAGATTTCCTTGCTGATCAGTGTTCCATGTCACTATCGCTTCCCCCTCAGCACCTGCAGTAGGTCCCAGCTGTAGCAGTACAGTCACTGTGTAGTCTGACTGAGGGAGGTTTTTGTAAAGCTCTGTATCACTGTGTGAACACTGGACCACTGTTGTCACTCTGACAGTAGTAATCTCCTGCATCTTCAACCTGGACTCCACTGATGGTCAGAGTGAAGTCACTCCTAGATCCACTGCCACTGAATCTAGATGGAGTCCCAGACTGAAGGGTTTTAACCCAGTATTTTAGGAGTTTAGGAGCTCCTCCAGGTTTCTGTTGGAACAAGGCCACACAGGTGAACCAGAATACAGAATAAGCATTTGATACAGTCACACTGGTTTTACAGTTTATAATAACTGTCTGTCCTGGGAGAACAGTTTTCATTGTAGGATTCTGAGTCACAGTGACCTGTCCTCTGGATTCTGAAACAGAGACATTTAAGACTTTTTTTAAACTCTGTTTGTTTTGTCTGAATTTTAACTAATCTCATTCTCTCAAGGAAGAGGCAATATTTCAATATAATATTTAGATAAAAAATAAAATTGAAGAGCTTGATATTAGAAAATCTTACCTTGAATTAAGAACATCAATATCCACACAAAGCTCATGACAAAATTAATTGTTGAAGTTCTGTTGTCATGAAGGACAACTCTCAGTCATGAAGTGTTAAACTCACAGGGATGTGAACACTCCCAGACCACCGAAGCATGTGCTGACAATGCAAAGTGTCCTATATGTAAATAGTCTTCCTGGACAGTCAGAGTTTATTAATAAATGTGATGTAGAAACATGATATCCATGTAATCACTGACATGGTTTCTGATATAGGTGCTGAAAGGGGACTAATATATTGATTATAGACATCTACAATTTTGTTTTTGTTTTGTTTGTTTTTTATATGTCACCTTTATTTAACCAGATAAGCCAGTTGAGAACAAGTTCTCATTTACAACTGCGACCTGACCAAGATAAAGCAAAGCAGTGCAATGAAAAACAACAACACAGAGTTACATATGGGGTAAAACTGTCCTCTGTAGCTCAGCTGGTAGAGCACGGCGCTTGTAACGCTAAGGTAGTGGTTTCCATCCCCGGGACCACCCATACACAAAAAAAATAAAAATTATGCACGCATGACTGTAAGTCGCTTTGGATAAAAGCGTCTGCTAAATGGCATATTATATTATTATATTATTATTATATTATATTATATATTATATTATATAAAACAAAACATAAAGTCAAAAATACAACAGAAAATATATATACACTGTGCAACTGTTGTAAGTTATGGAGGTAAGGCAATAAATAGGCCATAGTGCAAAATAAATACAATTAGTATTAACACTGGAATGATAGATGTGCAAGAGATGATGTGCAAATAGAGATACTGGGGTGCAAATGAGCAAAATAAATAACAATATGGGGATGAGGTAGTTGGGTGGGCTAATTTCAGATGGGCTTTGTACAGGTGCAGTGATCGGTAAGGTGCTCTGACAACTGATGCTTAAAGTTAGTGAGGGAGATAAGAGTCTCCAGCTTCAGAGATTTTTGCAATTCGTTCCAGTCATTGGCAGCAGAGAACTGGAAGGAATGGCGGCCAAAGGAGGTGTTGGCTTTGGGGATGACCAGTGAGATATACCTGCTGGAGCGCATACTACGGATGGGTGTTGCTATGGTGACCAATGAGCTAAGATAAGGCGGGGATTTGCCTAGCAGTGATTTATAGATGGCCTGGAGCCAGTGGGTTTGGCGACGAATATGTAGTGAGGACCAGCCAACAAGAGCGTACAGGTCACAGTGGTGGGTAGTATATGGGGCTTTGGTGACAAAATGGATGGCACTGTGATAGACTACATCCAATTTGCTGAGTAGAGTGTTGGAGGCTATTTTGTAAATGACATCGCCGAAGTCAAGGATCGGTAGGATAGTCCGTTTTGCGAGGGCATGTTTGGCAGCATGAGTGAAGGAGGCTTTGTTGCGAAATAGGAAGCCGATTCTAGATTTAACTTTGGAGATGCTTAATGTGAGTCTGGAAAGAGAGTTTACAGTCTAACCAGACACCTAGGTATTTGTAGTTGTCCACATACTCTAGGTCAGACCCGTCGAGAGTAGTGATTCTAGTCGGGTGGGCGGGTGCCAGCAGCGTTCGATTGAAGAGCATGCATTTAGTTTTACTAGTGTTTAAGAGCAGTTGGAGGCTACTGAAGGAGTGCATTGAAGCTCGTTTGGAGGTTTGTTAACACAGTGTCCAATGAAGGGCCAGATGTATACAAAATGGTGTCGTCTGCGTAGAGGTGGATCTGAGAGTCACCAGCAGCAAGAGCGACATCATTGATATACACAGAGAAAAGAGTCGGCCCAAGAATTGAACCCTGTGGCACCCCCATAGAGACTGCCATAGGTCCAGACAACAGGCCCTCAGATTTGACACATTGAACTCTATCTGAGAAGTAGTTGGTGAACCAGGCTATTTAGTCTGCCAATAAGAATGCGGTGATTGACAGAGTCGAAAGCCTTGGCCAGGTCGATGAAGACGGCTGCACAGTACTGTCTATTATCGATCGCGGTTATAATATCGTTTAGGACCTTGAGCATGGCTGAGGTGCACCCATGACCAGCTCAGAAACCGGATTGCATAGCGGAGAAGGTACGGTGGGATTCGAAATGGTCGGTGATCTGTTTGTTAACTTGGCTTTCAAAAACTTTCGAAAGGCAGGGCAGGATGGATATAGGTCTGTAACAGTTTGGATCTAGAGTGTCACCCCCTTTGAAGAGGGGGATGACCGCGGCAGCTTTCCAATCTCTGGGGATCTCAGACGTTTCGAAAGAGAGGTTGAACAGGCTAGTAATAGGGGTTGCGACAATTTCGGCGGCTAATTTGAGAAAGAAAGGGTCCAGATTGTCTAGCCCAGATGATTTGTAGGGGTCCAGATTTTGCAGCTCTTTCAGAACATCATCTGTCTGAATTTGTGTGAAGGGGGGGCAAGTTGCAGCGGACGGTGCAGAGCTGGAGGCCGGGGTAGTTGTAGCCAGGTGGAAAGCATGGCCAGTCGTAGCAAAATAATTGTTGAAATTCTCAATTATTGTAGATTTATCGGTGGTGATAGTGTTTCCTAGCCTCAGTGCAGTGGGCAGCTGGGAGGAGGTGCTCTTATTCTCCATGGACTTTATAGTGTCCCAAAACATTTTGGAGTTAGTGCTACAGGATGCAAATTTCTGTTTGAAAAAGCTAGCCTTTGCTTTCCTAACTGCTTGTGTATATTGGTTCCTAACTTCCCTGAAAAGTTGCATATCGCGGGGGCTATTCCATGCTAATGCAGTACGCCACAGGATGTTTTTGTGCTGGTCAAGGGCAGTCAAGTCTGAGGAGAACCACGGGCTATATCTGTTCCTAGTTCTGTATTTTTTGAAAGGGGCATGCTTATTTAAGATTGAGAGGAAATTACTTTTAAAGAACAACCAGGCATCCTCTACTGACGGAATGAGATCGATTTCCATCCAGGATACCTGGGCCAGGTCAATTAGGAAGGCCTGCTCGCTAAAGTGTTTTAGGGAGCGTTTGATAGTGATGAGGGGTGGTCGTTTGACCGCGGACCCATTACGGATGCAGGCAATAAGGTAGTGATCGCTGAGATCCTGGTTGAAGACAGCGGAGGTGTATTTAGAGGGTAAGTTAGTCAGGATGATATCTATGAGGGTGCTCATGTTTACGGATTTAGGGTTGTACCTGGTAGGTTCGTTGATAATTTGTGTGAGATTGAGGGCATCTAGTTTGGATTGTAGGATGGCCGGGGTGTTAAGCATATCCCAATTTAGGTCACCAAGCAGTACGAACTCTGAGGATAAATGGGGGGCAATCAATTCACATATGGTGTCCAGGGCACAGCTGGGGGCTGAGGGGGGTCTGTAGCAAGCGGCAACAGTGAGAGACTTATTTCTGGAAAGGTGGATTTTTAGAAGTAGAAGCTCAAACTGTTTGGGCACAGACCTGGATAGTATGATAGAGCTCTGCAGGCTACCTCTACAGTAGATTGCAACTCCACCCCCTTTGGCAGTTCTATCTAGACGGAAAATGTTGTAGTTGGGGATGGAAATGTCCGAATTTTTGGTGGCCTTCCTAAGCCAGGATTCAGACACTGCTAGAGGGTTGGCGGAGTGTGCTAACTCAGTGAATAACTCAAACTTAGGAAGGAGGCTTCTGATGTTAACATGCAGAAAACCAAGGCTTTTACGGTTACAGAAGTCAACAAATGATAGCTCCTGGGGAGTAGGAGTGATACTGGGGGCTGCAGGGCCTGGGTTAGCCTCTACATCACCAGAGGAACAGAGGAGGACTAGAATAAGGATACGGCTAAAGGCTATAAGAACTGGTCTTCTAGTGCGTTGGGTACAGAGAATAAAGGGGGCATATTTCCGGGCGTTTTAGAATAGATTCAGGGCATTATGTACAGACAAAGATATGGAAGGATATGAGTACAGTGGAGGTAAACCTAAGCGTTGGGTAACAATGAAAGAGATAGCATCACTGGAGGCACCGATTGAGTCGGTCTCCGCGTGTATGGGGGGGTGGGACAAAGGAGCTATCTAAGGCAGGTTTAGCTGGGCTGGGGGATCTACAGTGAAATAGTACAATAAGAAATAACCAAAACAGCAATAAGCAAGGCATATTGACATGGGAGAGAGGCAAAAGGCAATCACAGGTGTAATTCCAGAGAGCTAAGACAACAGCTGGTAATGGCAACACAGTTTGGGCTGAGGCTAAACATAAACAGGATGCGGTACCGTAAAAAGGAACAGTCCAGCAGACATCAGCTGTATAGCTGAGTTATCATAAGGTCCGGTGAACAGCAATAAGATAGTTCGGAGGTAGTTTGGGGGCTGCTATAGCATTAGCGAGCAAGAGGCCACGGCTAGCGTGTGCTAGCGGGCCGGGGCTAGCAGATGGATCTTCGTGGTCGACGTCATAACGGGAAGCCTGTTGTAACCACATCAGACGATTTCGTCGGCAGACCAGTCGTGTTGGATCGGCGGGGCTCCGTGTCAACACTAGGAGGTCCCGTCCGGTTGACAGAGAGGTAGTTAGCCGGGAGATGGGCCTGGCTCAAAGCTAGCTCAGGCTGATTAGCCAACCACAACGTCCATTTGGTTGCAGCTAGCTGGTAGCGATGAATCCGCTGTTCAAGGTCCAGTGATTCAGTGATTCCGGCAGAAAAAAACGATATGTTCTGGGATGATAACGCGCTGTGCAGACAGTGGAGACTGGCCGAATAATAGCCCAGTTCAATAGTTCAAATGGAGCAGATTGTTATTACTGTGTTATTAGACCAGATAGTTTCTGCTTTCTGTCTCCTTTCAGTGGTCAGGGTGAGAAACTGCAGTCTGTGTGTGAACTGTGTGATGCTGCTGACTGACTCTGCTCTAAAGGGGAGATCTCCAGAGCTCTGATGTCTCCAGTCTCCTGCTTCATCTGCTGCTCTCTGGAACTACCACAGTGGTGTGAGGGAGGATGTATGGGTAATGTTTGGGGGCTTCATTGTATGTGTTTGAATCATGATGATTCAATTCTAGCTATTCAAAACACAGGTCATCTCTAGGGGTTTGGATCATTCCATATCATCTATATTCTGATTGGTTGATGGTTTTCCTTGAGTTACTCAACAGAGTCAACATGTAGTTAATGGTCAGGAGAAACATTTACTGATCAGTTATGATCTAAGGTCTTCTAGACATAGCTCTAGTTTGACTCTATTGTTGTTCAGCTCTACTACACACTGTGTCATTGTACTGGATCATCTCCTCCCCTCAGCACCTGCAGTAGGTCCCAGCTGTAGCAGTACAGTCACTGTGCAGTCTGACTGAGGGAGGTTTTTGTACGGCTCTGTATCACTGTGTGAACACCCAGACACTGTTGGGGTAGTGTAAACTCTGACAGTAGTAATCTCCTGTATCTTCAGCCTGGACTCCACTGATGGTCAGAGTGAAGTCAGTAACAGATCCACTGCCACTGAATCTAGATGGAGTCCCAGACTGAAGGGTTTTAGCATAGTATATTAGGAGTTTAGGAGCTCCTCCAGGTTTCTGTTGATACCAGGCTAGAAAGTGTCCATTGCTGTTACTGTTACAGCACTGCTGGTCTTACAGCTGAGACTGACTGAATGACCCACTGAAACAGTTTTCACTGCAGGAGTCTGAGTCACAGTGACCTGGCCTCTGGACTCTGAAACAGAGATGGCATGTAGAATTAGCAATAAATTGTTCATTCATTTGTCCATTTAGCATATTCACTAAAACTGTAATGAGGTTATATATTTATTGCTATGATCCAGGTCCTTTTCTGTAAAATATATTACCTTGGAGACAGAGGGCAAATATCCAGATGAAGATGGTGATAAAAGTCATGGTTGTTGTGGGTTCTGTTGTCATGAAGGACAGCTCTCAGTCATGAAGTGTTAAACTCACAGGGCTATAAACACTCCCAGAGCACTGAAGCATGTGCTGCCTATGCAAAGTGTCCAATCTATGCAAACAGGGGCTTATTAATTTCTGCAGATTCTGTTGCAAAACGTTTCTTAAACGGAAGCAAACAGAACGAAACAGGGATGGACTTATCTGGATTTTTCCAATTTAAACTCGTTTTGCTCTGTTTTCTTCCGTTTCTTTCTTTTTTCCAACAGAAATACAGGACGTGACAACTACAATACCATGACAAGCAAGGCACAAACTGGGATATCAAGAATAGTTAAATGGACCATAATAAAATAATCTACAAATAATAACATAACACCAAACAACAATAACAGACAACAACATAAAGAAAAAGTTGAATAAAAAATTATAATATTATTCACAGTTACACCACATTAGAAATTGACTTCAGTTTCATCCATTATGACCTCTAAAGTCCATTAAACCAATCAATAAAATATCAGTTTGGTTCTTAAACGGTAAACTGTTTCCGTAATGAATACACCCCCACAGGGGTGTATTCACTAGGAACCTAACGGAACCAAACGGAATCAAACGGAACAAAACGGAGAGGGACCTAGCTGAATTTGTCCAATAGAAACTCGTATTCGTTTCAAATCTTTTTCCAATGCAAAACATTTTGCCACAGTGTACAACTAATGAATACACCTCAGACTTTCTTAGTCCCACAGAGACTGTGTAATTGAAGAGATCTGTGTGAGCAGGAGCATTTTTAAGCGGAGGGGCTAGTTGCCCAGACAATCATGGCCTTGATTGGTAAACAAGCCTCAGCTGGGCTCAATTAAAGGCTGGGAAAGTGCTGGAAGATTCTAGCAGGGCGTGGCAGGAGAGAGGTTTTGTGTTGACTACACTACAGGTCATTTCAGGGCAGTGTTTCCCAAATCTCTCTCCAAGTCCCCCCAGACAGTCCACTTACAGTATTTGATTTGTTCAAGAACTAGCACAGCTGATTCAAATGGTCACCTAATCAGCAAGCCCCTCATTAGGTAAATCAGCTGTACTAATTCTGGAATAAAATCAAATATGTGGACTTCCTCGGATACTTAAGGAGAGGTTTGAGAAACACTGTTTTAGGGATTAGAGGTTATAATCATGTTATACCATCTCAATAAATATAGCATATTTTTCGCTTGAAATTCACAACCTGACAGAGGGATCTCACAGAGACTGGAGGTTGTATTCTGAAATGTTGTGAGACATTATTATTTTACATAGATGGATTCCTTTCACCATATTGTGTGACATGTTGAAGCAATGTTTGCGTTTGAACTACTTCAGGTTGGCCAACACAAAATTGTTCTCCCGAGTGGCGCAGTGGTCTAAGGCACTGCATCGCAGTGCTAACTGTGCCACTAGAGATCCTGGTTCAAATCCAGGCTCTGTCGTAGCTGGCCGTGACCGGGAGACCCATGGGGCGGCGCACAATTGGCCCAGGTAGGGGAGGGAATGGCCAGCAGGGATGTAGCTCAGTTGGTAGAGCATGGCGTTTGCAACGCCAGGGTTGTGGGTTCGATTCCCACGGGGGGCCAGTATGAAAAAATAAAAATAAACATTAAAAAAAATATGTATGCACTCACTAACTGTAAGTCGCTCTGGATAAGAGCGTCTGCTAAATGACCAAAATGTAAAATGGGAGGAATATTTATGTCATCTGGACATATGGGTGTTATCACTTCAGGAATGCTTTGACATGAGGGGGAATACGTTGTCATTATTGTCAGCATCACTGGTATATTTAGCTTAGTGTATTTTAGTTCAGACAGTGTTCAATGTCACTGTCTCTTCCCCCTCAGCACCTGCAGTAGGTCCCAGCTGTAGCAGTACAGTCACTGTGCAGTCTGACTGAGAAAGTGTTTGTACGGCTCTGTATCACTGTGTGAACACTGGACCACTGTGTAAACTCTGACAGTAGTAATCTCCTGCATCTTCAGCCTGGACTCTACTGATGGTCAGAGTGAAGTCACTATGAGTTCCACTACCACTGAATCTAGATGGAGTCCCAGACTGAAGTGTTGTAGCATAGTAAATAAGGAGTTTAGGAGCTCCTCCAGGTCTCTGTTGGTACCAGGCTAGATGGTTATTGTTATAGACATCACTGCTGGTTTTACAGTTCAGAGAGACTGTCTGTCCTGGTAGAACAGCTTCCACTGTAGGAGTCTGAGTCACAGTGACTTGGCCTCTGGATTCTGAAACAGAGATGGCATGTAGAAATAGCAATCAATTGTTAATACATTTTTCCATGTAGCATATGAAATTAAACTGTAATGAGGTTATATAGCGTAATATTGCAATTGTCCGGGTAATTTTCTGTAAAATATATTACCTTGGAGACAGAGGGCAAATATCCAGATGAAGACGGTGATAAAAGTCATGGTTGTTGTGGGTTCTGTTGTCATGAAGGACAGCTCTCAGTCATGAAGTGTTAAACTCACAGGGCTATAAACACTCCCAGACCACTGAAGCATGTGCTGTCTATGCAGAGCATTATCACTATGCAAATAATCTTCTGGTCTTCTCCCCATCCACCATTCTTCAGTAAAGTGTCCTACATGTAAGTAGTCTTCCTGGACAGTCAGACTGATGTGATGTAGAAACATGATAGCTATGTAATCACTGAAATGGTTTCTGATATAAGTGCTGAATGGGGACTGATATAATGACTTTAGACATCTACAAGTGGAGCATATTGTTATTACTGTGTTATTAGAGCAGATAGTATCTGCTTTCTGTCTCCCTCCAGCGGTCAGGGTTAGTAACTGCAATCTATGTGTTGAATATGTGATGCTGCTGATTGGCTGTGCTCTAGAGGGGAGATCTCCACAGATCATACGTCTCCAGTATCCTGCTTCACCTGCTGCTCTCTGGAACTACCACAGTGGTGTGAGGGAGGATGTATGGGTAATGTTTAAGGGCTTCCTTGTATGTGTTTGAATCAAGTGGATTAAATTCTAGCTATTCAAAACACAGGTCATCTTTAGGGGATTTGATCATTGCACATCATCTCTATTCAGATTGGTTGATGGTTTTCCTTGAGTTACTCAACAGAGTCAACATGTAGTTAATGGTCAGGAGAAACATTTAGTGATCAGTTATGATCTAAGGTCTTCTAGACATAGCTCTAGTTTGACTCTATTGTTGTTCAGCTCTACTACACACTGGGTCATTGTACTGGATCATCTCCTCAACTCAGCACCTGCAGTAGGTCCCAGCTGTAGCAGTACAGTCACTGTGCAGTCTGACTGAGGGAGGTTTATGTATCTGTGAACACCCAGACACTGTTGGGGTAGTGGAAACTCTGACAGTAGTAATCTCCTGTATCTTCAGCCTGGACTCCACTGATGGTCAGAGTGAAGTCACTCCCAGATCCACTGCCACTGAATCTAGATGGAGTCCCAGACTGAATGGTTTTAGCCAAGTATAGTAGGAGTTTAGGATCTCCTCCAGGTTTCTGTTGGTTCCAGGCCAACCTCTGTCCATTGCTGTCACTGTATACAGCACTGCTGGTCTTACAGCTGAGACTGACTGAGTGACCCACTGAAACAGTTTTCACTGCAGGAGTCTGAGTCACAGTGACCTGGCCTCTGGACTCTGAAACAGAGATGGCATGTAGAATTAGCAATAAATTGTTAATTAAAATCTCCATAGAGCATATTCACTAAAACTGTAATGAGGTTATATATTTGTTGCTATGATCCGGGTCATTTTCTGTCAAATATTTTACCTTGAATCCAGAGGGCAAATATCCAGATAAAGATGGTGATAAAAGTCATGGTTGTTGTGGGTTCTGTTTTCATGAAGGACGGCTCTCAGTCATGAAGTGTTAAATTCAAAGGGATATAAACACTCCCAGACCTCTGAAGCATGTGCTGTCTATGCAAAGTGTCCTCTCTATGCAAATGGGTCTCCTGGAGCAAGGCAGATAACGTATGCCTCATTTGGTAATGTATGGGATATACACTGAGTGTCCAAGACATTAGGAACGCCTTCCAAATATTTAGTTCCACCCACTTTTGCCCTCAGAGCAGACTCAATTTGTCGGGTCATGGACTCTATAAGGTGTCGAAAGTGTTCCTTCCACAGGGATGCTGGCCCATGTTGACTCCAATGCTTCCCACAGTTGTGTCAAGTTGGCTGGTGGTGGAGCTCTACTCTGAATTGCTCGTTCCATCTCATCCCACAGATGCTAATTTTATTGAGATCTGGTGACTGGGCAGGCCACTGCGGTAAGCTGAATTCACTGTCATGTTCGTGGAACTATTCCTGGACAATCCTAGCCTTGTGGCATGGGGCATTATACTGATGAAAAAATCAATTTGCAGATAGATACACTTCTGCCATGAAGGGATGCACCTGATTGGCAATTTAAACGTTGCTCCACTTTTATCAAGGGGCCCAATGTGTGCTATGAAAACACAACCCACACCATCACACCACCAACGTTGACACACAGTATTTTGGATGCATGTACTCATGTGGTTTTGTCCATACCCTAGTCCTCCCATCAGCGTGAAACAGCAGGAACAGGGATTCATTAGATCAAGCAATATTTTTCCAATTCTCCAGTGTCCAGTATTTCCATTCCATAGCCCACTGCAAACTCAGTTTCTTGTTTTTTGCTGAAAGAAGTGTAACTTTGTAAGGATGTCGGCTGCCATACCACATTCATGTCAAGGTACGATGAGTTGTGCATTCTTTTATGGGTCTTTGGTCACAAATGTTGTACTAGTCTGTCAGTTGACTAACTGTAGCCCGTATGTTGCTCTGCACAATTCATGTCAGCCTCCTTTGTCCTCTTTCATCAATTACCCGTTTTCGACCACTGGCCTGCCGTTGGCTGAATGTCCTTTGGGTGGTGGACCATTCTTGATACACATGGGAAACTGTTGACTGTGAAAAACCCAGCAGCGTTGCAGTTCTTGACACACAAACCGGTGCGCCTGGCACCTACTACCATACCCCGTTAAAAGGCACTTCAATATTTTGTTTTGCCCATTCACTCTCTGAATGGCACACATACACAATCCATGTCTTAATTGTCTCAAGGCTTAAAAATCATTCTATAACCTGTCTCCTCCCCTTCATCTACACTGATTGAAGTGGATTTATCAAGTGACATAAATAAGCGATCACAGCTTTCACCTGGATTCACCTTGTCAGTCTGTCATGGAATGTTCCTAATGTTTTGTGCACTCTGTGTATATCATCCACTGTGTGACTGTTTTCATTTTTAGGTGTTGGTCGGTCAAATAATAGAGGGAACCTATGATACTCTAGACTGTAGTCCTCAACACCAACACTGGTCTAGCCCTCAACACTATTACTGGTCTAGTCCTCAACACTATCACTGTTCTTGTCCCTAACACTATCACTGGTCTAGTCCTGAACACTATCAATGGTCTAGTCCTGAACACTATCACTGTTCTAGTCCCTAACACTATCACTGGTCTAGTCCTGACACTATCACTGGTCTTGTCCTGAACACTATCACTGTTCTAGTCCCTAAGACTATCACTGGTCTAGTCCTGAACACTATCACTGGTCTAGTCCTGAACACTATCACTGTTCTAGTCCTGAACACTATCACTGGTCTAGTCCTCAAAACTATCACTGGTCTAGTCCTCAGTACTATCACTTGTCTAGTCCTGAACACTATCACTGGTCTAGTCCTCAACACTATCACTGGTCTAGTCCTCAGTACTATCACTGGTCTAATCCTGAACACTATCACTGGTCTAGTCCTCAACACTATCACTGGTCTAGTCCTCAACACTATCACTGGTCTATTCCTCAGTACTATCACTGATCTAGTCCTCAACACTATCACTGGTCTAGTCCCTAACACTATCACTGGTCTAGTCCTCATTACTATCACTGGTCTAGTCCTCAGTACTATCACTGATCTAGTCCTCAGTACTATCACTGGTCTAGTCCTCAACACTATCACTGGTCTAGTCCTCAACACTATCACTGGTCTAGTCCTCAACACTATCACTGGTCTAGTCCTGAACACTATCACTGGTCTAGTCCTCAGTACTATCACTGGTCTAGTCCTCAACACTATCACTGGTCTAGTCCCTAACACTATCGCTGGTCTACTCCTCAACACTATCACTGGTCTAGTCCTGAACAGTATCACTGGTCTAGTCCTGAACACTATCACTGGTCTAGTCCTGAACACTATCACTGTTCTAGTCCCTAACACTATCACTGGTCTAGTCCTGAACACTATCACTGGTCTTGTCCTGAACACTATCACTGTTCTAGTCCCTAAGACTATCACTGGTCTAGTCCTGAACACTATCACTGGTCTAGTCCTGAACACTATCACTGTTCTAGTCCTGAACACTATCACTGGTCTAGTCCTCAAAACTATCACTGGTCTAGTCCTCAGTACTATCACTTGTCTAGTCCTGAACACTATCACTGGTCTAGTCCTCAACACTATCACTGGTCTAGTCCTCAGTACTATCACTGGTCTAATCCTGAACACTATCACTGGTCTAGTCCTCAACACTATCACTGGTCTAGTCCTCAACACTATCACTGGTCTAGTCCTCAGTACTATCACTGATCTAGTCCTCAACACTATCACTGGTCTAGTCCCTAACACTATCACTGGTCTAGTCCTCAGTACTATCACTGGTCTAGTCCTCAGTACTATCACTGATCTAGTGCTCAGTACTATCACTGGTCTAGTCCTCACCACTATCACTGGTCTAGTCCTCAACACTATCACTGGTCTAGTCCTCAACACTATCACTGGTCTAGTCCTGAACACTATCACTGGTCTAGTCCTCAGTACTATCACTGGTCTAGTCCTCAACACTATCACTGGTCTAGTCCCTAACACTATCGCTGGTCTACTCCTCAACACTATCACTGGTCTAGTCCTGAACACTATCACTGTACTAGTCCCTAACACTATCACTGGTCTAGTCCTGAACACTATCACTGGTCTAGTCCTGAACACTATCACTGGTCTATTCCTCAAAACTATCACTGGTCTAGTCCTCAGTACTATCACTTGTCTAGTCCTGAACACTATCACTGGTCTAGTCCTCAACACTATCACTGGTCTAGTCCTCAGTACTTTCACTGGTCTAGTCCTGAACACTATCACTGGTCTAGTCCTCAACACTATCACTGGTCTAGTCCTCAACACTATCACTGGTTTAGTCCTCAGTACTATCACTGATCTAGTCTTCAACACTATCACTGGTCTAGTCCCTAACACTATCACTGGTCTAGTCCTCAGTACTATCACTGGTCTAGTCCTCAGTACTATCATTGGTCTAGTCCTCAGTACTATCACTGGTCTAGTCCTCAACACTATCACTGGTCTAGTCCTCAACACTATCACTGGTCTAGTCCTGAACACTATCACTGGTCTAGTCCTCAGTACTATCACTGGTCTAGTCCTCAGTACTAGCACTGGTCTAGTCCTCAACACTATCACTGGTCTAGTCCCTAACACTATTGCTGGTCTAGTCCTCAACACTATCACCGGTCTAGTCCTCCCCCTCAGCACCTGCATCTAAGACTGTCTGAGAGTGGTCTGAGTGGGGAGGGGAAAACGGAAAACTAGCTGTTATTGGCAGAGAGATTTGGAACTCTCTTTGTTATTGGTCTATTAACTAATTTGCTACATGGTAATGTCACCATGGAAAGCCGATCATCCCTCAAATGCAAACCTGCTAATTAGAAGGTCCTATGTGCAGTACATCATATTTTCAACTAGGAACAATCATGAAATAACATTGATCCATTTTTTTCACACTTTTACAGTGTTAGTTTCATCCGCTGTTGTACAATATTATATAAAACACAAGAAAAACTGAATTTTGACTGCACAGAGCCTTTAATGGATCACTGCTGGTTTTACAGCAGTGGAGAGTAACTGCAGTATGTGACCTGAAAGGACAGCTTTCACTGCAGGATCTGAGTCACAGTGATCTGCCCTCGGGATACTGAGAAATGAATAACACATTGTCAAGATCAGATTCCATTTAAGATCAGTTTTCTAGAACATAATATGCTTTAGAATTCAACAGCAACTTTAACTTGAAAGCAAATGACAAGCATCAAGATGAAGGGGTCTATTCAATCCGTATTGCTGAAGTTCAGCGTTACAGCGTGATTGGAATTTAAAGGCAATGTTCCTGTGTTAGCGGAGACTGCATTCACAGTAAAAGCTGCATATGGGGTGGCAGGTAGTCTAGCGGTTAAGAGGTCGCTAGTTCGAATCCCTGAGCCGACTAGGTCAAAAATCTGTCGATGTTCCCTTGAGTAAGGCCCTTATTGCTCCTGTAAGTCCCTCTGGATAAGAACATCTGCTAAGTGAAGTAAATGTAATATGTCCGCTCAATCAAAAATTATCTTGACATTTCTATCCGGCAATCTGTAACACTTCAACGATACAACTTTTATTTCAGATGAAGGGCTCTATTCAATCCGTATTGCTGAAGTTCAGCGCTAAAGCCCAATTGAAATTTAAAGGCTTCAGCGATACAGATTGAATACAGCCCTAACTGTCACTTCACTCATGCTTGGACTCTTATGAAAGTTTCTCAAATCAGTTACTGAACATTTCTCTAAAATGTTTGGGTTTGTTTTATACCTTTCTATTTTATAATAAAACTATAATGTTTTTCATTTAATCAAAAAACGATTTCAAATGAAGAATATAACATTATATTTGGCCAGTATTCATATGTGCTCATGATTTAAACCACAGTCTAAACATTTTTATTATTCAGCTTGCCCAATGGTCAGGAGGTTTTTGTACCAGCAGTTATAGGGGTTGTATCACTGTGGTACACTTTTGGCAGAGGCACCAGACTTGATGTTGGAAGTAAGTTTCTTGATGTTTGTCTGATTCCATTTTTTTCTTAAACTCTTTAATCTCTATTAAAACATTTAGATTTGAGATACTTTACTTTCCAAAAATATAGTTATATATTGATTTTGAAAGAGCCTTCTTTAACAGTTTATTTAATCAAAATGTTAAATTGCGGGCATTTTTTTGTATGTTTTATTTGTATGATTGCAGACTATATAACTCTTATTCTGGTATGATAACTATAATATTTGTTATTGTAGTCATCAGTGCATTGTGTTCATGATAGCCAGAAAGGGTCTCTGTTATTTGTATCCAACCTCTTGGATTCTGCAAAATACTACAAATATGAGTATTCTGATGAGAAACGATCCTAATTTTTTTTATGTATGACAAAGTAATGCTAAAGTTAAACACGTCATACTTGTATGCTTTCTGCTTGTATACTTTATACTTGTAATCTGCTTTCCTATCATACTAATGTTTGTGTTTTCTTCACGTCTTTTAGCAATCTAATCTAAGTTTTAGAAGTCATTTCCAAAGTACTTTGTTTTGATGTAGTTGATGTGTTGTGTTTCTTCCAGGTAACAGTTCCCAAACCCGTCCAGCCACCCTCTAGTGAGGAGCTGTCCAGTAAGTCAATAGCCACGCTGATGTGTCTGGCCAACAAGGGCTTCCCCTCAGACTGGACCATGAGCTGGAAAGTGGACGGGACCAGCAAGAAGCAGGAGGCCAGTCCCGGGGTCCTGGAGAAGGACGGCCTGTACAGCTGGAGCAACACACTGACGCTCACTGCCCAGGAGTGGACCAAGGCAGGAGAGGTGACCTGTGAAGCCCAGCAGAAATCCCAGACTCCAGTCACAAAGACCCTGAGGAGGGCTGACTGTTCTGGGTAGGACCCCTCAGTCACACACCCCTGTGGAGAGAGGATGCTGGTTCCTCTGCTTTGACTAGCTTTGTTCTAAAATCAGTAATTCTCTGATTTAGAGATCACCCTGGTGTGGACTAACAGGGGGCTTGGCTTGAATTCATGTGTCAATCCATTCTGTAGATTGAGATTGTGTTAGTTTTAGATTTGATGTGATCTGCTTTTATTCACTATCATGTTTGTTTTGATGCTTTGATTGTGTGATAATGGATTAAAATAAATATTTCTTTTTGAAATGCATATTTTTGTTGTTTCTATTAATAAACAGTATCATAGATACTGTATATTTGTAATATCCTGGAAAAATATGTATTCAGTAAGGCTGATTAATGGTGTCTTTAAAAACTGTCAAGTCTAAAACTCACTCTAACATCATAATGGACCAGTATTTAACACTATCACAATATATTATGATATAATAGAAGAGGTTCTGCCATGGTAGTAGTTGACTGTCTTCATTCATCAGGATACTGAGTCTGTGTCAGACCTGTTTGACTTGACAGACTTTACAGTAATAAAAGAAGAACTATCAAACAGTCAACCGATATCTTGGACTCTCACGTGTGTTATAGGCTTTGATTTGAAGCTAAAAAAAATAAAATAAAAATACAAATATTACAAGTGGCACTACTTCAAGATTTAGCAGCGTTTCCCATGCTCGGGCCTCAAGGGGTGCACATTTAGTTTTTTGTCCTAACACTACACAGCTGATTCAAATTATCATGTGGGGCATGTGTCCAGATGAGGATGGTGATAAAAGTCATGTTTTTGTGGGTTCTGTTGTCATGAAGGACAACTCTCAGTCATGAAGTGTTCAACTCACAGGGATATAAACACTCCCAGACCTCTGAAGCATGTGCTGGCAATGCAAAGTGTTCTCTCTACGCAAACAGACTTTCATGGTCCCACAGAGAAACTGTAGTTGAAGAGATCTTCTTCTTTGGTATAATGGTGTTCGCAACAATTATGTGTATTCCGCCACCTACTGTACAGATTGATAATAAGGATCCAAAAAGGAAAAAAATGTGGGGTAAAGAAAAAATAAATAAATATATTTTTTAAAATCCATACAAACTATCAGTAACAAAATGTTAATTCAACTAAATCAAAACGAAATGTGTTTTAATCAGGTCCCTACACAGGCTCAGAAGGATCCTGTGATGGCGGGACATTTCCTGGCGACAGTAGTCCTTGCAGTGCTTCTGCTGTTAAATCTTCTCGGCTGCAGATATAATGATGTCCAGCTTCTTAGACACTTGTGCAGTACAATTAACAACTGTGGCTATAAATGCTACAAAATACACCTTTTTCACAATAAGTGTATCCAGATTACTTGATTGAAGTATAACATTTGCAACTGGTTGTGGTGCATCCACCACCATATCTTCTTCAGAACTGTGGCCTCTTGCCCCTTCAATGCTCTTCACCGCCTCCACATAGGAGATTTGCTGTACAGCCCTGATCCTTGACACCTCAACCTCTTTCACCCTAACAGAACACTCAGAGTATTTGGAAATATGATCCCCGCCACAGTTGAAACATTTTACATTCACAGACTCTTCAATAACATATTCCTTCCATCTGCAAACACTTGACACATGGCCAAACTTTTTACACTTTTTGCATTGCTTCGGGTTTTGCACGAATGATCTTACAGCGTATCTTATATCCCAACTTTACATAGGGTGGTAAATACTCATCAAACATCAATAATACAGATAAACTTTGCTCCTTTTTCCCATTCTCCATACGGGTCAAGCGACGTGCATTAACTACTCCTGGTATTTTTAGCCTAAGATATTAATTATCAATGTCCAACGGAACGCCAGAAATAACACCTTTTACCAGTGCCCTGCTCTGAAAACCAAAGTTGTTCACTTCATGTGTCGATATTTACGCGAGCCACAATGCACATTCCTTTTGCTCTTTAGATACACACCATATCAACACCATACCACTCCTGGTTACTATGATAAACACCATACCACTCCTGGTTACTATGATATCAACACCATACCACTCCTGGTTACTATGATATCAACACCATACCACTCCTGGTTACTATGATATCAACACCATACCCCTCCTGGTTACTATGATATCAACACCATACCACTCCTGGTTACTATGATATCAACACCATACCACTCCTGGTTACTATGATATCAACACCATACCACTCCTGGTTACTATGATATCAACACCATACCACTCCTGGTTACTATGATATCAACACCATACCACTCCTGGTTACTATGATATCAACACCATACCACTCCTGGTTACTTTGACTGCATCCACATTTCCCAATGCCTTCTTCACCATCCTCTGACTTCAAAAGGGTTTCCCAAATAAATATCTTTATCCAAAAAACATACTCCAACAAGGAACGATTTATCAGACTCATTTTCCACAACAATTTGTCTTCTTGCCTCTAAGTTCAAATAAAGCTAGTTTTGATTAGAAAATAACCCAATCATTGATTTAGTCATGATTCCAGTGATCACTATCGCATTAATTTTGTTCCATTCTTGGACTTCACTGTTGTCCACTCATCTTTCTCACTAACTGTACTAGCCGCGCTTTCAGTTTCAAACGACACTTCTTCTTCCACCATCTCTCCCCTCGTTGAAGAGATGTGTGAGCAGCTGACCTTTAAAAAGGTGGAGAGCTGATTGTCCAGCCAATCATGGCCTTGATTGGTAAATGAGCCTCAGCTGGAATCAATTAAAGACTGGGAAGGTGCTGGAAGATAGCAGGGCGTGGCAGGAACGAGTTGTTGTACTAACGGTCAGGCGTTTAAGAAATATATTATTGTCACGAACAGAAGAGGACCCAAGAGCGCAAGTTCAAATTCAGAGTTCTTTATTCAAGGTTACAGGCGGGAAGAGGAGTCCCAGGGGTGTCAGGGGTCTTTCAGGGTCCTCCTGTGGGTACCTGTGCTCCGGGGGTCACCAAATGTCCGGGGGTGTCCAGTCCAAGTGCTTAGTGTGTGTGTTCCCCAGTGATGGAGCGGCGTATCGGGCTGAGGGTGGTGAAACGTCTGGGCACGCTCATCTGGTGGTCGGAGACCGGAGGGGCTGAAGATCGGAGAGTAGTCGAGGTCCAGAAGGCAGGTTGGGATAGACGGGGCAGTAGAACAAGGAGGCAGTCAAGAAAGGATCGGTATCACAAACAGGAGTCAGAGCGCAGACAGGCAGGTTACTGGTCCGGGTTTGAAGACGATCTGACAGGGCTTGGCTGAAAACCAGGGCTTGATATACTGGGAGGTAGTGGGGAAATGCAGTTCAGCTGGCAGAGTAATTAGAACAGAGTGAGGCAAGGTGAGGATGGTGAGTGGGAAATGCAGTGCAGCTGGCCAGGTAACAAGAGCAGAGCAGGGCAGGTGGAGCTAGTTAGGCTGAGTAGAGAGAGGGAGGTGAGCAGAGTGGAAGATAATTGAATGCAATTAATGTTGCTACCAGGAGAGAGAGTGCTCATGACAGGACCCCCCACTCAAGGGACGGCCCCAGAAGTCCCAAGAACAACATCATGCCGGGAGGGTGGAGGGGAGCAGGCGGCGGGTCAGAACTCCTCCGAGCGGTCCGAGTGAATCTCCTCATCCTCAGAAGGAGCTGGAGGGTCACGGTCGGGAGACAGGACAGGCACTGAGACAGGAGCAGGGGCGGGCCGGACGGCTAGGAACCCCTCTTGGGCGGCCCCTACGGATTGCAGGCTGATCAGGATGTAGTCGGTGGAAGTCAGTGATAAGGGTCCGGTCCACTATCCTCCTGGCCGGGATCCAGGTCCTCTCCTCTGGACCATATCCCTCCCAATCAACGAGGTACTGGAGACCCCTACCCCTTCGCCTGAGCGGAGCAGCCGCCGGACGGTGAAGACAGGACCGCCATCTACGAGGCGCGGAGGAGGTGGCGCCGGAGCTGCAGGGACCAGGGGACTTTCATGGACCGGCTTGACCTTGGAGACGTGGAAGGTGGGGTGGACCCGCATGGAAGCGGGCAACTGAAGTCGGACCCCGTTGGACTGATGACTTTCTGCACAGGAAAAGGACCAATGAAGCGAGGGCCAGCTTTCGTGATACAACCCGCAGCGGCAGATCCGGGCAGACAGCCAGACCTTCTGACCAACCCGGTAAGTAGGTGCTGGGGTCCTCCGTCGGTTGGCACCGACGGCGTAGCTGGTTCCAGACTTCAGGAGCACAGTGCGAGCCTGGGCCCAATGCGGCGGCAGCGCGGGCATACGCAAGAGCAGACGGACAGGTGGCATCCGCCTCCTGGCTGGCAAACAGTGGAGGTTGATACCCGTAGACACACTGAAAGGGGGGAGAGCCCGGTGGAGGAACTGGTGAGTGAATTATGGGCATATTCCACCCAGAGCAGGTGTTGAGCCCAGGCCCGGGGATTTTGGGAAGCCACACACCTCAGTGCCTTCTCCAGCTCCTGGTTCATGCGTTCAGTCTGGCCGTTTGACTGCGGGTGGAATCCAGACGATAGGCTGGCGGTGGCCCCAAGGAGATGACAGAACTCCTTCCAAAAGGTTGCTGAGAATTGCGGGCCCCGGTCTGACACTATATCCTGGGGTAGGCCATGGATACGAAACACATGTTCCAGGACCACCTGGGAGGTCTCTTTAGCAGAGGGTAGTTTGGGAAGGGGCACGAAGTGGGTCATCTTACTAAAGCGGTCAACAATGGTAAGGATGACTGTGTGTCCGTCAGAGGGCGGAAGGCCCGTAACAAAGTCCAGTGAAACGTGGGACCAGGGCCTCTTGGGTATGAGTAGGGGTTGCAGCAACCCAGCAGGAGGCTGGTTGGGAGTCTTGTTTCGGTTACAAGTGGGACAAGCTCGGATGAATTCTCGGACATCCCGTCTCATCCCCCGCCACCAGAACCGCTGGCGGACCAGATGAAGGGTGCGAGTGATGCCGGGATGACAGGCCAGACGGGATTCGTGCCCCCACTGAATCACAGGTGACCTGAGATTTGCTGGAACAAACAGACGGTTGGGGGCGCTGGTGCTTGGACCTGGCTGGTCCCGAAGAGCCTCCATGACCTGCTTCTCGATCTCCCAGGTGAGGGCCGCTACGACCAAGTGGCTGGGAAGAATGGGAGCTGTCATGGCGGTGGTCTCGTCCTTCTGAAACATCCGGGAAAGAGCATCAGGTTTGATGTTGCGAGATCCCGGGCGGTAGGAGAGCGTGAAATTGAAGCGCGTAAAGAACAGAGACCACCGCTGTTGACGGGAGTTCAGCCTCCTGGCTGTTTGGATATACTCCAGGTTCTTGTGGTCTGTCCACACTACGAATGGTTCCTTTGACCCCTCTAACCAGTGCCGCCATTCTTCAAGGGCGAGCTTGACAGCCAACAGCTCGCGGTTCCCAATGTCGTAGTTGCATTCGGCAGGGGTTAGCCGACGGGAGTAGAAGGCACAGGGGTGCATCTTGCCATCCTCAGCTGCTCTTTGAGAAAGCACTGCACCCACTCCCACGTCCGAAGCATCTACCTCCACCACAAACTGCCTTGCTGCATCTGGCATCTGGAGGATGGGAGCAGAAGTGAAACATGTCTTGAGGATATTGAAGGCCTTATCAGCAGCTGATGTCCATTGGTACGGTTGTTTAGTGCTGGTTAGCGCCGTGAGGGTGCAGCCACTGTGCTATAGTTTCTGATGAATCTCCTATAAAAGTTGGCAAAGCCCAGGAACTGTTGCAACTTCTTCCGAGACTCAGGAACTGGCCAGGAAGTGACAGCCGACACCTTCGTGAGATCCATCTGAATGCTGCCCTCGGTCACCACATACCCCAGGAATGAAACGGTCTTGGCATGGAACTCGCACTTCTCTGCCTTCACGAAAAGAGAGTTCTCCAGCAGGCGGCGCAGGACCAACCGGACGTGGTGCGTGTGTTCTGACAGAGTCTTTGAGAATATTAAAATATCGTCAAGGTACACAAATACGAACGTATTTAGCATGTCCCTGAGGATATCATTCACTAGGGCTTGAAAAACTGCTGGGGCATTGGTGAGGCCGAAGGGCATGACGAGATATTCATAGTGGCCGGGTAGGTGTGTTGAACGCTGTCTTCCATTCGTCTCCCTCCCTCATCCGCACCAGATGGTAGGCATTGCGAAGGTCCAGCTTAGTGAATACAGTGGCTCCCTGCAGCAGTTCGAAGGCAGACGAAAGTAAGGGCAGTGGGTAGCGATTCTTAACCGTGATGTCGTTCAGACCCCGGTAATCTATGCATGGACGAAGAGAACCGTCCTTCTTGCCGACAAAGAAGAATCCCGCTCCTGCGGGGGAAGACGACGGTCTAATTATCCCGGAGGCAAGAGAGTCATTAATGTAGTCCTCCATGGCCTTTCTTTCCGGGGCTGACAGTGAATACAGACGACCCTTGGGAGGTGCTGTGCCAGGCAGGAGATCAATCGCGCAGTCATAGGGTCTGTGTGGGGGTAGAGATGTCGCCTTGGATTTGTTGAACACCTCTTTCAGGCTGTGGTAACAGGCCGGAACATTGGATATGTCGGAGGTAGCGCTAGATCCTTCCCGGTGAACGGGCAGGGTGGCCCCCCTTAAACAGGTCTGGTGACAACTCCTTCCCCACTCACGGACTGTTCCTGTCTCCCAGTCGATGTGGGGGTTGTGCTGACGGAGCCACGGGTATCCAAGAATGAGTGGTTGGCCAGGTGAGTGTAGGAGGTGAAACTGGATGGACTCCTGGTGGTTTCCTGACAGCAGGATTGTCACAGGGGCGGAGATATGAGTGACAGTGCCAAGATGATGCCCATCCAGGGCTCGTGCAGGAATGGGTTGTGTCAGTTGATGATGGTTCACGCCCAGTTGCTGTGCAAGCTCAGGGTCCATGATGTTTGCTTCGGCTCCGGAATCCACAAGGGCGGCCAATGTATGAGTCTTGTCAGAAAGCTGAAGGCGGAGATGAAGCAGGGTCTTTCGGATGGAGGGAGACTGAAGGCTTGTTGAGCTCACCCGGATCTCCCCCTACACCTGGTGAGCTGCGGCTTTTGCCGGACAAGTAGCGACACGGTGATTCTCGCCACCACAGTAGAGGCAAAGGTTGGAGCTTAGACGGCGCCGACGCTCCTCGGGAGTCAGAGAGGCACGGCCAATCTCCATGGGCTCAGGCTGATTGAGTTGGCTATGGGACTTGACAGGCAGGGGCTGGACAGAAGCGGTATCGACCCGAGTACGGATGGCAGGTTGACTGAGACGGCCCTTCTCCCTCCTCCCGGGTCTGTATACGGCGGTCAATGCGAGCGGCAAGGTCAATGGCGGCATCAAGCGTTGAGGGGCGGGTCATGGGAAACAAGCTCGTCCTTGATATAGTCCGCCAGGCTATGGAGGAAGGCTTGCACCAGTGCCTCTGGGTTAAACGAGCTTTGACTGGCCAGGGTACGAAAGTCAATGGAGAAGTCTGCCACTGTCCGATTGCCCTGACGGATGGTGAGCAGAGCTTGTGACGCTTCGGCTGTTGGCGAGCCTAGGTCAAAGACCTTTAACATCTCCTCCTCAAAGGCACTGAAGGAGGCACAGGCTGGGGTTTGCCGGTCGAATTCCGCCGTTCCCCACAACCGAGCTCGACCGGTGAGATGTGTGATGACATACCCCACCTTGGCTCCCTCTGTTGAGAAAGTCCTGGGCTGTAGTGCAAACTGGATTCGGCAGCTGCTCAAGAATGGTCTTACTTGCTTCTGGTTGCCATCAAAAGCGTTCCGGGTTCCCAATCCTTGGTTCAGGAGCGTGGGGATCTGGTGGCAGCACTGCCGGGCCTGCAGCATTGGGACCTCCAGCGGAGGGATGAAGGAGTATCGGTGGTACAGGAACAAAAGGACCAGGGGGGTGCAGGTGGAGTAGCCGGGCTTGAGAGTAGTTGCAGGGCTTGGGCTAGCTGTTGTTGCTGCAGTTGGAACTGTTGTTGCTGCTGGTTGAATAGCTGGAGAAGGGAAGCGATGTCGCCAGCCATCCGATTTATGTCTCCCCTCAGAGCGTTCCAGTCGCTGTAGGGCAGTCCTCTCTGGCTCTTCCTCCATCGTGGTCAGGGAGTGCGCTGGGTCCATGATGGTCAGATCGTTCTGTCACGAACAGAAGAGGACCCAAGAGCGCAAGTTCAAATTCAGAGTTCTTTATTCAAGGTTACAGGCGGGAAGAGGAGTCCCAGGGGTGTCAGGGGTCTTTCAGGGTCCTCCTGTGGGTACCTGTGCTCCGGGGGTCACCAAATGTCCGGGGGTGTCCAGTCCAAGTGCTTAGTGTGTGTGTTCCCCAGTGATGGAGCGGCGTATCGGGCTGAGGGTGGTGAAACGTCTGGGCACGCTCATCTGGTGGTCGGAGACCGGAGGGGCTGAAGATCGGAGAGTAGTCGAGGTCCAGAAGGCAGGTTGGGATAGACGGGGCAGTAGAACAAGGAGGCAGTCAAGAAAGGATCGGTATCACAAACAGGAGTCAGAGCGCAGACAGGCAGGTTACTGGTCCGGGTTTGAAGACGATCTGACAGGGCTTGGCTGAAAACCAGGGCTTGATATACTGGGAGAGGTAGTGGGAAATGCAGTTCAGCTGGCAGAGTAATTAGAACAGAGTGAGGCAAGGTGAGGATGGTGAGTGGGAAATGCAGTGCAGCTGGCCAGGTAACAAGAGCAGAGCAGGGCAGGTGGAGCTAGTTAGGCTGAGTAGAGAGAGGGAGGTGAGCAGAGTGGAAGATAATTGAATGCAATTAATGTTGCTACCAGGGAGAGAGAGTGCTCATGACAATTATTGATTTAGAGATTAAACCTGATGTGGCTTAGACCACATCTTGATTTTATTGTTCCTGGTTATTGTTCAATCAGATCCGATAGATCAACTGGACAGGGTGGTATTTGTACTATGTTCATAAGAGTAGGTCTTGTATATCGCAATATACCTGTCCCATCTGAATATGAATGTGTGATGGTGGAAATATACATTGCAGGTAGTAATATTAAGTTGCACAATTTTTACAACTGTCTGTAGCGTTGTTTGATGAAATATCAGGAGAAATGGGCTCTAGAGAGATATGGTGCTGCAACTTTAATGCACATAATAGTTTATGGGGAAGCACACATACAGATGCTGATGGTACTATTGTGGAAGATATGATGGAAACAAGAGCATATGTCTTAACGATGGATGTGGTACAAGAGTTTATGTTGTTAGAGGGGTTACATCCTGCCTGGACCTCGCTGGCTTATAACTCTATTGCATCTATGTGTGAATGGAATGGATGATTCTACTGTTGGAAGTGGTAATTTCCCAATTTCGTGTACCATGAACTTTGATGTTACCACTCCAGATAGGGTATAGTTCAGATGATGGTGCTTTCATAATGCAGACTGGGACAATTTGGTGATCATTGCTTAAATGTTGGACAGTTGTCTTTAGAGAGGCTGGTTGATGTATGTGCTTTCTCTGTGACATCACTGATTTTGAGTGCTACAAATGTGTATGTACCAGAGAGTGAAGTGGCTGAGAAAAGGAAGGTGTTTCCATGGTGGACTGAAGAGTGCACTGTGGCTATTAGAGAAAGAAATAGGGCTTACAGAGTGTTGCGTAGGTTCTATGACTCCTGAGAATCTAATTGATTTCCAAAGGAAGAGAGCGTTAGTACGTAGGGTCATTAAGTCTGTCAAGAGAAATGCATGGAGGCAGTTCTGCTCTACAATAGGCAGGGGTACTGAGCTGGGGGATGTATGGTCTATGTTGAAGAAGATGACCGGAAGAAGCAAGTCCACTCGAATTCCAGTTTTGGTTGTGGGTCAAAAAATTATAAAGAAAAAGCTGACTTGTTGGGGAAGACATTTGCTAGTGTACATAGTGGGGTTACTTTGGATGAAGTATAAAAGCAATGTAGGTGTGAGATTTCAAATGCTCATGTTAATGTGTATAAGAAAGGGATACTGTTGACTCTTCTTTGGATGCTGATTTTACCATACATGACATGCGTTCAGCCTTAATAGGCTGTGGATATACAACCCCAGGTCATGATCAGTTGTGCTTTGTAATGTTTAAGCATATACCTGATGAGGTAAAGTAGTGTATCTGTTTACTGCATGTCTTTGTAGACTTAGGGGCAGTTTGCCAGACACATTAAGCTTAGTCCTGGACTGAAAAGCAAACTCAATTGGATAATCTTCATTGAAAGAGCTTTTAGTCTAGGACAATGCTTCATCTGTGTCCAGGAAACCCCCTCCTAGTGTTTTGTTGCTTTTGGTGTGCTAAACTGTAGAGCATGAATGTAACATACATTTATCTGATGAATTGTTTTGTCTAGAAATGTTTTCAGAGTTTATTTTTGCCTTTATCTTTATAGATTAAGTGTTTTGTTGTTGTCGGTTGTTCTCAGTACTGTAGCTAGTTGTTTATCCTGTGTGTATCCTCTCCTCTCCTCTCCTCTCCTCTCCTCTCCTCTCCTCTCCTCTCCTCTCCTCTCCTAATATATTCCATTATACAATAGTAGTAGTAGCTGACTCTCCTCTATCATCTCTCCTCTTCTCCAGCTCTTCCCTCTGTCAGGCACACAGTGTCTCTGCTCCCTCCTGTCCTCTGAGTAACTCTCCGGGGGCTCGGCCAAACAGGCCTGCCTGCTGAGAGTGAACTCCCCCCAGGGGGCGATGGTGAGCTGGGAGGTGGATGGGGCGGAGGTCAAGGATGGGGTCCTGACCACCACAGAAGAAGAGAAGGGTGGCCACTTCAGCCGCAGTAGCACCCGGACCCTGAGCAAGGCACGCTGGGAAGATGGACAGGTGTACACCTGCACGACGACGACACCAGTGATTCAGCCGCCTTCAGGAAAAGTCAATATAGTGTCTAGAGACCGGAGAAGCAATTGTAGGGTTCTAGAGAATCCCCACATGATGCTAGTTCTGGAAACATCAGTGTTTTAGAGCTGAATGTTACAGTATAATAGTGAATAATATCAGTAGTGCTGTGTGCTAAATGAAGTATTTTGAGATTATGTTGTACATGTCTTCTTGCCTCTGAGTTCAAATAAAGCTTGCTTTGATTAGAAAATAATCCAATAATTGATTTAATCATCATTCCAGTGATCACTATCACATGAATAGGCAGAACACTTCATACTAATTTAGATCAATCAGCTTCTTTTATAATTTCAGCATTGTAGCATATAGCTACTCTCATGTTTTCAAACATAATTAAAAGGGCATCTGATCCAACAAATACTCTGCAATCATTTCTAGAACTGAATGATCCTGTTATACTGTAGCACCAATACCAGTTATAATAATTAGTGATATTTGATAATAAACCTCTAAGATCTGCTCTCAGAACTCACACTACTAAACAGTTACTTTCCATAACATATATATTTATGATGTTTAATTCCTAACATGATTTTATTAAATTATATATTTTTGCAATGGTTTTCAACAATGTGTGGTCTACACCTCTCCATTATATTTCCCCTGGTCTTCTCTACCTCCATCCCCCTGGGAACAGAGTGAATATCTGGTGACAGTGCTGCTCTATTCTGGGACAAGCAGAACCACCCAGCCCTGTCTATGCTGAATTAACATTACTTTTCTTTTTACTTCAGTAGATCTTACTCTGCATATGGACTGGTAATGTGTTCCAAAACTTCTAATACATTTTATATACACTTTCAGTTCATGACAATATAACAAGTTACAACCATGATGATGATGTTGATGACACTTTCTAACCATTTTCAAAGTTGACCTCTACTGATCAGTGTTCCATGTCAGTGTCATCCCCCTCAGCACCTGCAGTAGGTCCCAGCTGTAGCAGTACAGTCACTGTGCAGTGTGACTGAGGGAGGTTTTTGTATCTGTGAACACCCAGACACTGTTGGGGTAGTGGAAACTCTGACAGTAGTAATCTCCTGCATCTTCAGCCTGGACTCCACTGATGGTCAGAGTGAAGACACTATGAGTTCCACTGCCACTGCATCTAGATGGAGTGTTTTAGTATGGTAAATAAGGAGTTCATGAGTTCCTCCAGGTTTCTGTTGATACCAGGCAAGACGGGCATCAGAGTAACCTGCTTGATACACATTACTGCATGTTTTACAGTTCAGAGAGACTGTCTGTCATAGGAGAAAAGTTTTCACTGCAGGAGTCTGAGTCACAGTGATCTGTCCTCTGGATTCTGAAAAATATCACATATATTAAGCAATTGTTCTGAATAAAATATTTACATGAATATACATTATATTTGTGTAGATTAAATAATTGTTCAACAACAAATTCTGAAAATGGTAACCTTGAAAGCAGAAAGCAAGTGTCCAGATGAAGATGGTGATAAAAGTAATGGTTGTTGTGGGTTCTGTTGTCATGAAGGACAGCTCTCAGATATGAAGTGTTAAACTCACAGGGATATAAACACTCCGAGACCACTAAAGCATGTGCTGCCAATGCAAAGTGTCTTATATGTAAATATTATTCTAGGACAGTCAGACTTTATTAGTAAATGTTGTGTGATGTGATGTAGAAACATGATACCTATGTAATCACTGATATCATTTCTGATATAAGTGCTGAATGGGGACTGATATATTGCTTCCTCAAGCTCTTCCAAAAGTTCTGTGCGATCCTCCATTGCATATTTACTCTAAACATATTCCATGTCCCTCCTTTTTTTCTAGTCCATCATCTTCTCCTTCACCAGATCTTCCAGAAGACGAGTATAATCCCTCACTATATATTTATTCAGAATATGTTTCCCTTTCTTCCTTTTCCCATCCAACAGAATGTCGACCCCTCGTCCTCCTCCGCACTCGTTCAAAACAACTGGCCGTTGAAGGGATCTGTGTGAACAGAAGCATTTTAAAGGTTGAGGCTGATTGTCCAGCCAATCATGGCCTTGATTGGTTAACAAGCCTCATCTGGGCTCAATCAAATGCTGGGCAGGTTCTGGAAGGTTCCAGACAGGCGTGGCAGGAGAGAGGTTAAGCTTTGACAGAACCTTAGTTTGTTTAAGTGGCTTACAATCATGTTTTATCATCTCAAAGCAAAGTGTTTTATATGTCATTATAAACTTGGTGGTTCGAGCCTTTAATGCTAATTGGTTGACAGACGTGGTATTTGAGACCGTGTACCACAGGTATGACAAAACATTTATTTTTATTGCTCTATATACGTTGGTAACCAGTTTATAATAGCAATAAAGCTCCTCAGGGGTTTGTGATATATGGCCAATATACCACAGTTAAGGGCTATGCCTAGTTACTCCGCGTTGCGTCGTGCATAAGTAGAGCCCTTAGCCGTGGTATATTGGCCATATACCACACCCAATCAGGCCTTTTGCTTGAATAGTCTTCCTGAAAATCAGACTTATTAATAAATCTTGTGTGATGTGATGTAGAAACATGATAGCTATGTAATCACTGATATAAGTGATGAATGGGGACTGATATAATGATTATAGGCATCTACAAATGGAGCACATCGTTATTTATGTGTTATTAGACCAGACACTCTGTTTTCTGTCTCCCTCCAGTGGTCAGGGTCAGTAACTGCAGTCTGTGTGTGGCCCGTGTGATGCCACTGAATGACAGCTCTAAAGGGGAGATCTCCAGAGCTCTGACGTCTCCAGTCTCCTGCTTCACCTGCTGCTCTCTGGAACTACCACAGCAGTGTAAAGGAGGATGTATGGGTAATGTTTGTGGGCTTTATTGTATGTGTTTGAATCATGTTAATTAAATTCTAGCTATTCAAAACACAGGTCATCTTTAGGGGTTTTGATCATTGCACATCATCTCTTTTCAGATTGGATGATGGTTTTCCTTGAGTTACTCAACAGAGTCAACATGTAGTTAATGGTCAGGAGAAACATTTAGTGATCAGTTATGATCTAAGGTCTTCTAGACATAGCTCTAGTTTGACTCTATTGTTGTTCAGCTCTACTACACACTGTGTCATTGTACTGGATCATCTCCTCCCCTCAGCACCTGCAGTAGGTCCCAGCTGTAGCAGTACAGTCTCTGTGCAGTCTGACTGAGGGAGGTTTATGTATGGCTCTGTATCACTGTGTGAACACATATTTACTATTGATGTAGTGTAAACTCTGACAGTAGTAATCTCCTGCATCTTCAGCCTGGACTCCACTGATGGTCAGAGTGAAGTCACTATGAGTTCCACTACCACTGAATCTAGATGGAGTCCCAGACTGAAGTGTTGTAGCTTGGTAAATAAGGAGTTTAGGAGCTCCTCCAGGTTTCTGTTGATACCAGGCTAGGTAGTTATTACCAACCACATCGCTGCTGGTTTTACAGTCAATAATGACTGTCTGTTCTGGGAGAACAGCGTGCACTGCAGGAGTCTGAGTCACAGTGATCTGTCCTCTGGATTCTGAAAAATAGAATTAAAAAAATTATATGAATAAAATATTACATATAGTAATCAATAGTTCTGAATAGAAATATTAACATTGATATACATTTCAATGGTGTAGATTTAATATATTTTCAACAGTAAATTCTGAAAAGTGTAACCTTGAAAGCAGAAAGCAAGTGTCCAGATGAAGATGGTGATAAAAGTCATGGTTGTTGTGGGTTCTGTTGTCATGAAGGACAGCTCTCAGTCATGAAGTGTTAAACTCACAGGCTATAAACACTATTAGAGCAGTGGGGCAGATGCATTATGCAAATGAGAGTTTCAAATCTATTTCAGTTCCAAGTAGGCTCCCATCGTTAGAATATATTTTGTCCTGCATGAGCTTGCTTTTCTAATAATAGTAATTAGGTGGGTGCATATATTTGTCCTATTACACACATGTGTATTATACGGGAATTGGACAAGTTTTTTGGGGGGGATATCTCAACTCCCCCTGAGACATCCTCGGAGAGTGGGGTCACGGCCAGCATCTGCCATTATAAACGCGACCCTGGAGCAATTAGGGTTAAGTGTCTTGCTAAAGGGCACATCGACAGATGTTTCACAGTGTCGGCCTGTGGATCTGAACTAGCAACCTTTTGGTTACTACGCCAACACTCTAACCGCTAGCTACCTGCCTTCCCTTTAATAACACCAAACAGCACATTTTTACTCAAATAACTAATGTATGGCAACTTTTATGTCACACCACCATTTATTTTTATTCTGATGATGATCAGATATAATGAACTGTCTGTTCACTCATGCTTGGTCTCTTATGTAAATTCCTCTAATCAGTTAGTGAACACTTCTCTAAGCTAAAGCTGGTAGGATTCCTCTGGTAGTGTTGTCTGTCCTCTGTGACTTTACCACCACTGTTAAATCTGAGATCAACATCTTTAATAAAGGAATATACAACATGGATCACTATCAATACTGCTGCTGCTGTTGTCTTTCATATGGACAATATGGAGGAATACTAGCAACACTGGATCTAATGCTGGACTGTACCTACAGACTAGGAGAACACCTGATACACAGAAGAAGGAAGAAATACTAATATCTGGATTGAAGATACAATACATATTTGTATTATCTAGAAACAGCTTATATAAAGTGTTTGTTTTACCTGGAAGATGTTAAAGTGTATTTGTGTTGATTATGATTCTTTATGAGTGATCTTCACTGTAACAGCTGCAGCATCACAACACAGAGAGGTTTTTGTACCAGCAGTAACAGGGATTGTATCACTGTGGTTGACTTTTGGTAGCGGCACCAGACTTGATGTTGGAAGTAAGTAAACAACAAAATTAATTGTTTTATTCAGCTTTTGATGTTGTGTTTCAATATCTCTATAAATCTAGCCTCGATATTGAGAATTTTTTAACGTACTTTTTTTTACATGATTTTGGGGGGAATAATGCAAAGCCTACACATAATATGGCCAATTTTAATTAGTATGTCATTACATCTAATTAAATTTGACCTGCCTTTAAACGATGAGAGTGATTAGCCTACATTTGATTAGGTGTATGAATAAACATACTGTACCTTGTAGGAAATGTTCAATAAACAGGTTTTGCTATTTTGGGGGCAAAAAAAACAAAAAATACTTTATTTCAAATGAACAAGATAAAATCATCTTTGGCAAGTATTCATACCATATTAGAGTCAATTATTTAAACCACAGTCCAAAGAAATTCAGCTTGGCCAATGTTCAGGAGGTTTTTGTACGATCAGTAATAGGGATTGTATCACTGTGGTACACTTTTGGTAGCGGCACCAGACTAGATGTTGGAAGTAAGTAACAAGCTCTCTTGATATTTCTTTCTGATTACACTTATTAAGTATGTTATTCTTACACTCTGTCTCTATGAAAATATTGTGATTTTAGATTTTCAAAATGTTTTAATTGCTTATTACTGAGCCTTCTTTCAAATAACATTTTATTTAATCAAAATGTTAAATTGCAGGTTTATTTGTATGTCTGATTTGTATGATTGCAGACTATAACTCTTAATTCTGGTATGATGACTATTTAATAGTATTGGATATAGTATTCATTATTGTTGCATTGAGTTCATGGTAGCCTTCACTGTTAGTGTGAAGAGAAAGGGTCTCAGTTATGTTTGTAACCAACTTCATGAACTAACATGGTTGATATGTGATTAAAACCAATCTATGCTCAAATTCTGCAAATACTATGAATATGGCAAGGGTATTCTGATCAGATCCATTCCTAAATAATATCTGTATGACATGTATAACTGATGCTGTATGACTTGTAACTCTACTTATTTAATACTTGTTCGGTTCATTAATCTGCTTTATCATATTACAGTTTGTGTTTATCCACATCTTTTACCAATCTAACTTTTACATTCATATTTAGAAGGCATTTCCAATTCACTTTATTTTGATGTGTCCTTTGCTGAAGATAATCTCTTACTGTAACTGTACTTGATGTAGTTACTTAGTTGATGTGTTCTGTTTGTTCCAGGTAACAGAGTCCCCACCCTCACCATCCTGCCCCCCTCTAGTGAGGAGCTGTCCAGTACAACAACAGCCACACTGACGTGTCTGGCCAACAAGGGCTTCCCCTCAGACTGGACCATGAGCTGGAAAGTGGACGGGACCAGCAAGAAGCAGGAGGCCAGTCCCGGGGTCCTGGAGAAGGACGGCCTGTACAGCTGGAGCAGCACACTGACTCTCACTGCCCAGGAGTGGACCAAGGCAGGAGAGGTGACCTGTGAAGCCCAGCAGAAATCACAGACTCCAGTCACCAAGACCCTGAGGAGGGCTGACTGTTCTGGGTAGGACCCCTCAGTCACACACCCCTGTGGAGAGAGGATGCTGGTTCCTCTGCTTTGACTTACTTTGTTCTAAAATCAGTCGTTCTCTGATTTAGAGATCACTCTGGTGTGGACTAACAGGGGGCTAGGCTTGAGTTCATGTGTCAATCCATTCTGTAGATTGAGATTTTGTTCGTTTTAGATTTGATGTAATCTGCTTTTATTCACTATCATGTTTGCTTTGATGCTTCGATTGTGTGATAATGGATTAAAATAAAGATTTCTTTTTGGAATGCATATTTCTGTTGTTTTTATTAATAAACTGGATCATAGATAGTGTATATTTGCAATATTCTGGAAAAATATGTATTCAGTAAGGCTGATATAATGGTGTCTTTAAAAATTGTCAAGACTAAAACTCACTCTAACATCATAATTGACCAGTATTTAATACTATCACAATATACTATGATATAATAGAAGAGGTTCTGCCATGGTAGTAGTTGGCTGTCTTCATTCATCAGGATACTGAGTCTGTGTCAGACATGTTTGACTTGACAGACTTTACAGTAATAAAATAAGAACTATCAAACAGTCAACCGATATCTTGGACTCTCACGTGTGTTATAGGCTGTGATTCGAAGCTAAATATATTTTAAAAAATTACAAATATTACAAGTGCCACTACTTCAAGATATAGCATTGTTTCCCAAGCTCGGTTCTCGGGACCCCAAGGGATGCACGTTTAGTTTTTTGCCCTAACACTATACAGCTGATTCAAATGATCAAAGCTCGATGATTAGTTGTTTCTTTTTTTATCAGCTGTGTAAACCTAGGGCAAAAACCAAAACTTGCACCCCTTGGGGTCCAGAGGACCGAGTTTGAGAAACGCTGCTATATAGTGTAGTGACAGTCTTCTCTACCTCCAACCCCCTGGGGACAGAATGAACATCTGTTGACAGTGATGCTCTATTCTGGGACAAGCAGAACCACCCAGCCCTGTCTATGTAAATCTCAGTTTCACTCCCACAGATACCAGTCTAGTAGTTGAACAGTTTCACTGCCTGTAATACCCTGGACTGGGCCAGATGTGAGGGAGTGGACTGGTTTTAACCTCTATGGTGGATTCAGGGAGGGACTCATAACAGATATGCCACCATGTAATTAATGACAGATAAAATTGATATTATACTTTACATAGATAGTGTATGTAGTGTACATGTGTCTCATGTTTGAATCCAACATCATGTCTCATTCACAGATCTAACAGTCAGTAACCTGCTCATGAAAACAGTTAATATAATGGTAGAAGATCACAATTTAAATCAGACATTTGGTTGAGGTCCATTTTGGGACTTGTTTTGGGGGGCTGAAGTGATTGTAACTTTGAAGTAATGTTGAGGCTAGAACACCTTTTGTTTTACATCTGTAGATCTTGCTTTACATATTGACAGGTAATGTGTTTCAAAACTTCAAATAAATGTTATACACACTTAAAGGCCATGACAAATATAACAAGTTAAAACCATGATGATGATGTTAATGATGATGATGATGGTCATGTGAACTGAATGATTGCTTTCTAACCATATTGTCACATGTCACAGTTGACCTCATCTAGTGTTCCATGTCACTGTCTCTTCCCCCTCAGCACCTGCAGTAGGTCCCAGCTGTAGCAGTACAGTCACTGTGCAGTCTGACTGAGGGAGGTTTTTGTACGGCTCTGTATCACTGTGTGAACACCCAGACACTGTTGGGATAGTGCCAACTCTGACAGTAGTAATCTCCTGCATCTTCAGCCTGGACTCCACTGATGGTCAGAGTGAAGTCACTATGAGTTCCACTACCACTGAATCTAGATGGAGTCCCAGACTGAAGTGTTGTAGCATAGTAAATAAGGAGTTTAGGAGCTCCTCCAGGTTTCTGTTGATACCAGGCTAGAAGGTTATTGCTATAGACATCACTGCTGGTTTTACAGTTCAAAGAGACTGTCTGTCCTGGTAGAACAGCTTTCACTGCAGGAGTCTGAGTCACAGTGAACTGACCTCTGGATTCTGAAACAGAGATGTCATGTAGAAAGAGCATTCAATTGTTAATACATTTTTCCATGTAGCATATGAAATTAAACTGTAATGAGGTTATATAGCGCAATTGTCCGGGTAATTTTCTGTAAAATATATTACCTTGGAGACAGAGGGCAAATATCCAGATAAAGATGGTGATAAAAGTCATGGTTGTTGTGGAGTCTGTTGTCATGAAGGACAGCTCTCAGTCATGAAGTGTTAAAATCACAGGGATATAAACACTCCCAGACCACTGAAGCATGTGCTGCCAATGCAAAGTGTCCTCTCTATGCAAATGGGACTCCTGGAGCAAGGCAGATAATGTATGCCTCATTTGGTAATATACAGTGGGGGAAAAATGTATTTAGTCAGCCACCAATTGTGCAAGTTCTCCCACTTAAAAAGATGAGAGAGGCCTGTAATTTTCATAATAGGTACACGTCAACTATGACAGACAAATTGAGAAAAAAAAATCTAGAAAATCACATTGTAGGATTTTTTATGAATTTATTTGCAAATTATGGTGGAAAATAAGTATTTGGTCACCTACAAACAAGCAAGATTTCTGGCTCTCACAGACCTGTAACTTCTTCTTTAAGAGGCTCCTCTGTCCTCCACTCATTACCTGTATTAATGGCACCTGTTTGAACTTGTTATCAGTATAAAAGACACCTGTCCACAAACTCAAACAGTCACACTCCAAACTCCACTATGGCCAAGACCAAAGAGCTGTCAAAGGATACCAGAAACAAAATTGTAGACCTGCACCAGGCTGGGAAGACTGAATCTGCAATAGGTAAGCAGCTTGGTTTGAAGAAACAACTGTGGGAGCAATTATTAGGAAATGGAAGACATACAAGACCACTGATAATCTCCCTCGATCTGGGGCTCCACGCAAGTTCTCACCCCGTCGGGTCAAAATGATCACAAGAACGGTGAGCAAAAATCCCAAAACCACACGGGGGGACATAGTGAATGACCTGCAGAGAGATGGGACCAAAGTAACAAAGCCTACCATCAGTAACACACTACGCCGCCAGGGACTCAAATCCTGCAGTGCGAGACCTGTCCCCCTGCTTAAGCCAGTACATGTCCAGGCCCGTCTGAAGTTTGCTAGAGTGCATTTGGATGATCCAGAAGAGGATTGGGAGAATGTCATATGGTCAGATGAAACCAAAATAGAACTTTTTGGTAAAAACTCAACTCGTCGTGTTTGGAGGACAAAGAATGCTGAGTTGCATCCAAAGAACACCATACCTACTGTGAAGCATGGGGGTGGAAACATCATGCTTTGGGGCTGTTTTTCTGCAAAGGGACCAGGACGACTGATCCGTGTAAAGGAAAGAATGAATGGGGCCATGTATCGTGAGATTTTGAGTGAAAACCTCCTTCCATCAGCAAGGGCATTGAAGATGAAACGTGGCTGGGTCTTTCAGCATGACAATGATCCCAAACACACCGCCCGGGCAACGAAGGAGTGGCTTCGTAAGAAGCATTTCAAGGTCCTGGAGTGGCCTAGCCAGTCTCCAGATCTCAACCCCATAGAAAATCTTTGGAGGGAGTTGAAAGTCCGTGTTGCCCAGCGACAGCCCCAAAACATCACTGCTCTAGAGGAGATCTGCATGGAGGAATGGGCCAAAATACCAGCAACAGTGTGTGACAACCTTGTGAAGACTTACAGAAAACGTTTGACCTGTGTCATTGCCAACAAAGGGTATATAACAAAGTATTGAGAAACTTTTGTTATTGACCAAATACTTATTTTCCACCATAATTTGCAAATAAATTCATTAAAAATCCTACAATGTGATTTTCTGGATTTTCTTTCTCATTTTGTCTGTCATAGTTGACGTGTACCTATGATGAAAATTACAGGCCTCTCTCATCTTTTTAAGTGGGAGAACTTGCACAATTGGTGGCTGACTAAATACGCCTTCCTAATATTGAGTTCCACCCCCTTTTGCCCTCAGAGCAGACTCAATTTGTCAGGTCATGGACTCTATAAGGTGTCGAAAGTGTTCCTTCCACAGGGATGCTGGCCCATGTTGACTCCAATGCTTCCCACAGCCATGAAGGGATGCACCTGATTGGCAATTTAAACGTTGCTCCACTTTTATCAAGGGCCCAATGTGTGCCATGAAAACACACCCCACACCATCACACCACCAACGTTGATACACAGCTTTTTGGATGCATGTACTCATGTGGTTTTGTCCATACCCTAGTCCTCCCATCAGCGTGAAACAGCAGGAACAGGGATTCATCAGATCAAGCAATATTTTTCCAATTCTCCAGTATCCAGTATTTCCGTTCCATAGCCCACTGCAAACTCAGTTTCTTGTTTTTTTGCTGAAAGAAGTGTAACTTTGTAAGGATGTCGGCTGCCATACCCCATTCGTGTCAAGGTACGATGTGTTGTGCATTATTTTATGGGTCTTTGGTCACCAATGTTGTACTAGTCTGTCAGTTGACTAACTGTAGCCCGTCTGTTTCTCTGCACAATTCATGTCAGCCTCCTTTGTCCTCTTTCATCAATTACCCGTTTTCGACCACTGGCCTGCCGTTGGCTGAATGTCCTTTGGGTGGTGGACCATTCTTGATACACATGGGAAACTGTTGACTGTGAAAAACCCAGCAGCGTTGCAGTTCTTGACACACAAACCGGTGCGCCTGGCACCTACTACCATACCCCGTTAAAAGGCACTTCAATATTTTGTCTTGCCCATTCACTCTCTGAATGGCACACATACACAATCCATGTCTTAATTGTCTCAAGGCTTAGAAATCATTCTATAACCTGTCTCCTCCCCTTCATCTACACTGATTGAAGTGGATTTATCAAGTGACATAAATAAGCGATCACAGCTTTCACCTGGATTCACCTTGTCAGTCTGTCATGGAATGTTCCTAATGTTTTGTGCACTCTGTGTATATCATCCACTGTGTGACTGTTTTCATTTTTAGGTGTTGGTCGGTCAAATAATAGAGGGAACCTATGATACTCTAGACTGTAGTCCTCAACACCAATACTGGTCTAGTCCTCAACACTATCATTGGTCTAGTCCCGAACACTATCACTGGTCTAGTCCTCAACACTATCACTGGTCTAGTCCCTAACACTATCACTGGTCTAGTCCTGAACACTATCACTGGTCTAGTCCTCAACACTATCACTGGTTAGTCCTCAACACTATCACTGGTCTAGTCCTGAACACTATCACTGTTCTAGTCCCTAACACTATCACTGGTCTAGTCCTGAACACTATCACTGGTCTAGTCCTCAACACTATCACTGTTCTAGTCCCTAACACTATCACTGGTCTAGTCCTGAACACTATCACTGGTCTAGTCCTCAGTACTATCACTGGTCTAGTCCTCAACACTATCACTGGTCTAGTCCTGAACAATATCACTGGTCTAGTCCTGAACACTATCACTGGTCTAGTCCTGAACACTATCACTAGTCTAGTCCTCAACACTATCAATGGTCTAGTCCTCAGTACTATCACGTGTCTAGTCCTGAACACTATCACTGGTCTAGTCCTCAACACTATCACTGGTCTAGTCCTCGGTACTATCACTGGTCTAGTCCTGAACACTATCACTGGTCTAGTCCTCAGTACTATCACTGGTATAGTCCTCAGTACTATCACTGGTCTAGTCCTCAGTACTATCACTGATCTAGTCCTCAACACTATCACTGGTCTAGTCCTCAACACTATCACTGGTCTAGTCCTCAACACTATCACTGGTCTAGTCCTGAACACAATCACTGGTCTAGTCCTCAGTACTATCACTGGTCTAGTCCTGAACACTATCACTGGTCTAGTCCTCAGTACTATCACTGGTCTAGTCCTCAACACTATCACTGGTCTAGTCCCTAACACTATCGCTGGTCTAGTCCTCCTCCACAGCCCCTGCAGCTAAGACTGTCTGAGAGTGGTCTGAGTGGGGGAGAGGAAAACGGAAAACTAGCTGTTATTGGCAGAGAGATTTGGAACTCTCTTTGTTATTGGTCTATTAACTAATTTGCTACATGGTAATGTCACCATGGAAAGCCGAACCTCCCTCAAATGCAAACGTGCTAATTAGAAGGTCCTATGTACAGTACATCATATTTTCAACTAGGAACAATCATGAAATAACACTGATCCATTTTTTTCATACTTTTACAGTGTTAGTTTCATCAGCTGTTGTACAATATTATATAATACACAAGAAAAACTGAATTTTGACTGCACAGAGCCTTTAATGGATCACTGCTGGTTTTACAGCAGTGGAGAGTAACTGCAGTATGTGACCTGAAAGGAGAGCTTTCACTGCAGGAGTCTGAGTCACAGTGATCTGCCCTCGGGATACTGAGAAAAGAAAAACACATTGTCAAGATCAGATTCCATTTAAGATCAGTTTTCTTTAACATAATATGCTTTAGAATTCAACAGCAACTTCAACTTGAAAGCAAATGACAAGCATCAAGATGAAGGGGTCTATTCAATCCGTATTGCTGAAGTTCAGCGTTACAGCGTGATTGGAATTTAAAGGCAATGTTCCTGTGTTAGCGGAGACTGCATTCACAGTAAACGCTGCATATGGGGTGGCAGGTAGCCTAGCGGTTAAGAGGTCGCTAGTTCGAATCCCTGAGCCGACTAGGTGAAAAATCTGTCGATGTGCCCTTGAGTAAGGCCCTTATTGCTCCTGTAAGTCCCTCTGGATAAGAGCATCTGCTAAGTGAAGTAAATGTAATATGTCAGCTCAATCAAAAATTATCTTGACGTTTCTATCCGGCAATCTGTAACACTTCAACGATACAACTTTTATTTCAGATGAAGGGCTCTATTCAATCCGTATTGCTGAAGTTCAGCGCTAAAGCCCAATTGAAATTTAAAGGCTTCAGCGATACAGATTGAATACAGCTCTAACTGTCACTTCACTCATGCTTGGACTCTTATGTATGTTCCTCAAATCAGTTAGTGAACATTTCTCTAAAATGTTTGGGTTTGTTTTATACCTTTCTATTTTATAATAAAACTATAATGTTTTTCATTCAATCAAAAAACTATTTCAAATGAAGAATATAACATTATATTTGGCCAGTATTCATATGTGCTCATGATTTATACCACAGTCTAAAAAAAAATATTATTCAGCTTGCCCAATGGTCAGGAGGTTTTTGTACAAGCAGTTATAGGGGTTATATCACTGTGGTACACTTTTGGTAGCGGCACCAGACTAGATGTTGGAAGTAAGTTTCTTGATGTTTGTCTGATTCCATTTTTTTTCTTAAACTCTTTAATCTCTATTAAAACATTTAGATTTGAGATAATTTACTTTCCAAAAATATTGTTATATATTGATTTTGAAAGAGCCTTCTTTCAACAGTTTATTTAATCAAAATGTTAAATTGCGGGCATTTTTTTGTATGTTTTATTTGTATGATTGCAGACTATATAACTCTTATTCTGGTATGATAACTATAATAGTTGTTATTGTAGTCATCAGTGCATTGTGTTCATGATAGCCAGAAAGGGTCTCTGTTATTTGTATCCAACCTCTTGGATTCTGCAAAATACTACAAATATGAGTATTCTGATGAGAAACGATCCTAAAAAAATATATTTATGCCAAAATAATGCTAAAGTTAAACACGTCATACTTGTATGCTTTCTGCTTGTATACTTTATACTTGTAATCTGCTTTCCTATCATACTAATGTTTGGGTTTCTTCACGTCTTTTAGCAATCTAATCTAAGTTTTAGAAGTCATTTCCAAAGTACTTTGTTTTGATGTAGTTGATGTGTTATGTTTCTTCCAGGTAACAGTTCCCAAACCCGTCCTTCCCCCCTCTAGTGAGGAGCTGTCCAGTACAACAACAGCCACACTGACGTGTCTGGCCAACAAGGGCTTCCCCTCAGACTGGACCATGAGCTGGAAAGTGGATGGGACCAGCAAGAAGCAGGAGGCCAGTCCCGGGGTCCAGGAGAAGGACGGCCTGTACAGCTGGAGCAGCACACTGACTCTCACTGCCCAGGAGTGGACCAAGGCAGGAGAGGTGACCTGTGAAGCCCAGCAGAAATCCCAGACTCCAGTCACCAAGACCCTGAGGAGGGCTGACTGTTCTGGGTAGGACCCCTCAGTCACACAGCCCTGTGGAGAGAGGGGGCTGGTTCCTCTGCTTTGACTAGCTTTGTTCTAAAATCAGTAATTCTCTGATTTAGAGATCACCCTGGTGTAGACTAACAGGGGGCTTGGCTTGAATTCATGTGTCAATCGATTCTGTAGATTGAGATTGTGTTAGTTTTAGATTTGATGTGATCTGCTTTTATTCACTATCATGTTTGCTTTGATGCTTTGATTGTGTGATAATGGATTAAAATAAATATTTCTTTTTGAAATGCATATTTTTGTTGTTTCTATTAATAAACAGTATCATAGATACTGTATATTTCTAATATTCTGGAAAAATATGTATTCAGTAAGGCTGATTAATGGTGTTTTTAAAAACTGTCAAGTCTAAAACTCACTCTAACATCATAATGGACCAGTATTTAATACTATCACAATATAATATGATATAATAGAAGAGGTTCTGCCATGGTAGTAGTTGACTGTCTTCATTCATCAGGATACTGAGTCTGTGTCAGACCTGTTTGACTTGACAGACTTTACAGTAATAAAAGAAGAACTATCAAACAGTCAACCGATATCTTGGACTCTCACGTGTGTTATAGGCTTTGATTTGAAGCTAAAAAAAATAAAATACAAATACAAATATTACAAGTGGCACTACTTCAAGATTTAGCAGCGTTTCCCATACTCGGTCCTCAAGGGGTGCACATTTAGTTTTTTGTCCTAACACTACACAGCTGATTCAAATTATCATAACTTGATGATTAGTTGATTATTTGAATCAGGTGTGTAGTGCTAGAGCAAAAACCAAAACGTGCACCCCTTGGGGTCCCGAGGACCGAGTTAGGAAAACGCTGTTATATAGTGTAGTGACAGTCTTCTCTACCTCCAACACCCTGGGGACAGAGTGAACATCTGGTGACAGTGCTGCTCTATTCTGGGACAAGCAGAACCACCCAGCCCTGTCTATGGAAATCTCAGTTTCACTCCCACAGATACCAGTCTAGTAGTTGAACAGATTCACTGCCTGTAATACCCTGGACTGGGTCAGATGTAAGGGAGTGGACTGGTTTTACTGTAACCTCTATAGTGGATTCAGGGTGGGGGACTTTCTTACAATGAATAAACCACCATTTAATAGATGACATAAAATATGGGTATTACTAAATATAGGCATTGACAGTTACTGACATCACATTCTAATTTCTAATTCTATGGTTACGGATATGTGTGTAATGTCTGAGCTCAAAATCTTTTTCCTGAAAGCAGAGGGCAAGTGTCCAGATGAGGATGGTGATAAAAGTCATGTTTATGTGGGTTCTGTTGTCATGAAGGACAGCTCTCAGTCATGAAGTGTTCAACTCACAGGGATATAAACACTCCCAGACCTCTGAAGCATGTGCTGGCAATGCAAAGTGTTCTCTCTACGCAAACAGACTTTCATGGTCCCACAGAGAAACTGTAGTTGAAGAGATCTTCTTCTTTGGTATTATTGTGTTCGCAACAATTATGTGTATTCTGCCACCTACTGTACATATGGATAATAAGGAATCAAAAAGGAAAAAAATGTGGGGTAAAAAATAAATAAATTAATAGATTTTTTTAAATCCATAGAAATTATCAGTAACGAAATGTTAATTCAACTAAATCAAAACGAAATGTGTTTTAATCAGGTCCCTACACAGGCTCAGAAGGATCCTGTGATGGCGGGACATTTCCTGGCGACAGTAGTCCTTGCAGTGCTTCTGCTGTTAAGTCTTCTCGGCTGCAGATATAATGATGTCCAGCTTCTTAGACACTTGTGCAGTACAATTAATAACTGTGGCTATAAATACTACAAAATACACCTTTTTCACAATAAGTGTATCCAGATTACTTGATTGAAGTATAACATTTGCAACTGGTTGTGGTGCATCCACCACCATATCTTCTTCAGAACTTCAACGCTCTTCACCGCCTCCACATAGGAGATTTGCTGTACAGCCCTGATCCTTGACAACTCAACCTCTTTCACCCTAACAGTACACTCAGGGTATTTGGAAATATGATCCCCGCAACAGTTGAAACATTTTACATTCACAGACTCTTCAATAACATATTCCTTCCATCTGCAAACACTTGACACATGGCCAAACGTTTTACACTTTTTGCATTGCTTCGGGTTTTGCACGAATGCTCTTACAGCGTATCTTATATCCCAACTTTACATAGGGTGGTAAATACTCATCAAACATCAATAATACAGATAAACGTTGCTCCTTTTTCCCCATTCTCCATACGGGTCAAGTGACATGTATTAACTACTCCTGGAATTCTTTGCCTAAGATATTGATTATCAATGTCCAACGGGACGCCAGAAATAACACCTTTTACCGGTTTCCTGCTCCGAAAACCAAAGCTATTCACTTCATGCGTCAATATTTTCGCGAGCCACAATGCACATTCCTTTTGCTCTTTAGATACACACCATATCAACACCTTACCACTCCTGGTTACTATGATATCAACACCATACCACTCCTGGTTACTATAATATCAACACTATACCACTCCTGGTTACTATGATATCAACACCATACCACTCCTGGTTACTTTGACTGCATCCACGTTTCCCAACGCCTACTTCACCATCCTTGTGACTTCAAAAGGGTTTCCCAAATAAACATCTTTATCCAAAAAACGTACTCCAACAAGGAACGATTCATCAGACTCATTTTCCACAACAATTGTAGCCCTTTCTGTTCCATTCTTGGACTTCACTATTGTCCACTAATTTTTCTCACTAACTGTACTCAACGCGTTTTCAGCTTCAAACGAAACTTCTTCTTCCACCATCTCGATGTATGAGCAGCTGACCTTTAAAACGTTTGAGAGCTGATTGTCCAGCCAATCATGGCCTTGATTGGTAAATGAGCCTCAGCTGGAATCAATTAAAGACTGGGAAGGTGCTGGAAGATAGCAGGGCGTGCCAGGAACGAGGTGTTGTACTAACGGTCAGGCGTTTAAGAAATATATAATTGATTTAGAGATTAAACCTGATGTGGCTTAGACCACATCTTGATTTGATTATTCCTGGTTATTGTTCAATCAGATCCGATAGATCAACTGGACAGGGTGGTATTTGTACTATGTTCATAAGAGAAGGTCTTGTATATCGTAATATACCTGTCCCATCTGAATATGAATGTGTGATGGTGGAAATATACATTGCAGGTAGTAATATTAAGTTGCACAATCTTTACAACTGTCTGTAGCGATGTTTTATGAAATATCAGGAGAAATGGGCTCTAGAGAGATATGGTGCTGCAACTTTAATGCACATAATAGTTTATGGGGAAGCACACATACTGATGCTGATGGTACTATTGTGGAAGATATGATGGAAACGAGCATATATCTTAACGATGGATGTGGTACAAGAGTTTATGTTGTTAGAGGGGTTACATCCTGCCTGGACCTCGCTGGCTTCTAACTCTATTGCATCTATGTGTGAATGGAATGGATGATTCTACTGTTGGAAGTGGTAATTTCCCAATTTCGTGTTCCATGAACTTTGATGTTACTACTCCAGATAGGGTACCGTTCAGATGATGGTGCTTTCATAATGCAGACTGGAAAAATTTGGTGATCATTACTTAAATGTTGGACATTTGTCTTTAGAGAGGCTGGTTGATGTATGCACTATCTCTGTGACATCACTGATTTTGAGTGCTACAAATGTGTATGTACCAGAGAGTGAAGTGGGTGAGAAAAGGAAGGTGTTTCCATGGTGGACTGAAGAGTGCACTGCGGCTATTAGAGAAAGAAATAGGGCTTACAGAGTGTTTCGTAGGTTCTATGACTCCTGAGAATCTAATTGATTTCCGAAGGAAGAGAGCTTTAGTACGTAGGGTCATTAAGTCTGTCAAGAGAAATGCATGGAGGCAGTTCTGCTCTACAATAGGCAGGGGTACTGAGCTGGGGGATGTATGGTCTATGTTGAAGAAGATGACCGGAAGAAGCAAGTCCACTTGAATTCCAGTTTTGGTTGTGGGTCAAAAAATGATAAAAAAAAGCTGACTTGTTGGGGAAGACATTTGCTAGTGTACATAGTGGGGTCACTTTGGATGAAGTATGAAAGCAATGTAGGTGTGAGATTTCAAATGCTCATGTTAATGTGTATAAGAAAGGGATACTGTTGACTCTTCTTTGGATGCTGATTTTACCTTGCATGACATGCGTTCAGCCTTAATAGGCTGTGGATATACAACCCCAGGTCATGATCAGTTGTGCTTTGTAATGTTTAAGCACATACCTGATGAGGTAATGCAGTGTATCTGTTTACTGCATGTCTTTGTAGACTTAGGGGCAGTTTGCCAGACACATTAAGCTTAGTCCTGGACTGAAAAGCAAACTTAATTGGATAATCTTCATTGAAAGAGCTTTTAGTCTAGGACAATGCTTCATCTGTGTCCAGGAAACCCCCTCCTAGTGTTTTGTTGCTCTTGGTGTGCTAAACTGTAGAGCATGAATGTAACATACATTTTTCTGATGGATTTTTTTGTCTAGAAATATTTTCAGAGTTTATTTTTGCCTTTATCTTTATAGATGAAGTGTTTTGTTGTTGTCGGTTGTTCTCAGTACGGTAGCTAGTTGTTTATCCTGTGTGTATTACCTCTCCTCTCCTCTCCTCTCCTCTCCTCTCCTCTCCTCTCCTCTCCTCTCCTCTCCTCTCCTCTCCTCTCCTCTCCTCTCCTAATATATTTCATTATACAATAGTAGTAGTAGCTGACCCTCCTCTATCATCTCTCCTCTTCTCCAGCTCTTCCCTCTGTCAGGCACACAGTTTCTCTGCTCCCTCCTGTCCTCTGAGTAACTCTCTGGGTACTCGGCCAAACTGGCCTGCCTGCTGAGTGTCTACTCCCCCCAGGGAGAGATGGTGAGCTGGGAGGTGGACGGGGCGGAGGTCAAGGATAGGGTCCTGACCACCACAGAAGAAGAGAAGGGCGGCCACTTCAGCCGCAGAAGCACCCTGACCCTGAGCAAGGCACGCTGGGAAGATGGAGAGGTGTACACCTGCACGACGACGACACCAGTGATTCAGCCGTCAATATAGTGTCTAGAGACCGGAGAAGCCATTGTAAGGTTCTAGAGAATCCCCACATGGTGCTAGTGAAGGAAACATTTGTGTTTTAGAGCTGAATGTTACAGTATAATAGTGAATAATATCAGTAGTGCTGTGTGCTAAATGAACTATTTTGAGATTATGTTGTACATGTCTTCTTGCCTCTGAGTTCAAATAAAGCTTGTTTTGATTAGAAAATAACCCAATAACTGATTTAATCATGATTCCAGTGATCACTATCGCATGAATAGGCAGCACACTTCATACTAATTTAGATCAATCAACTTCTTTTATAATTTCAGCGTTGTAGCATATAGCTACTCTCATGTTATCAAACAGAATTAAAGGGCATCTGATACAACAAATACTCTGCAATAATTTCTACAACTGAATGATCCTGTTATACTGTAGCACCAATACCAGTGATAATAATTAGTGATATTTGATAATAAACCTCTAAGATCTGCTCTCAGAACTCACAGTGCTAAACAGTTACTTTCCATAACATATATATATATATATGATGTTTAATTCCTAATATGATTTTATTAAATTAGATATTTTAGCAATGGTTTCAACAATTTGTGGTCTACACTTCTACATTATATTTCCCCTGGTCTTCTCTACCTCCAACCACCTGGGGACAGAGTGAATATCTGGTGACAGTGCTGCTCTATTCTGGGACAAGCAGAACCACCCAGCCCTGTCTGTGCTGAATTAACATTACTTTTATTTTTACTTCAGTAGATCTTACTCTGCATATGGACTGGTAATGTGTTCCAAAACTTCTAATACATTTTTATATACATTTTCAGTTCATGACAATATAACAAGTTACAACCATGATGATGATGATGATGATGAGGACGTTGGAGAACATGTGATCTGAATGACACTTTCTAACCATTTTCAAAGTTGACCTCCTCTACTGATCAGTGTTCCATGTCACAGTGTCCCCCTCAGCTCCTGCAGTAGGTCCCAGCTGTAGCAGTACAGTCTGACTGAGGGAGGTTTATGTATCTGTGAACACCCAGACACTGTTGGGGTAGTGGAAACTCTGACAGTAGTAATCTCCCGCATCTTCAGCCTGGATTCCACTGATGGTCAGAGTGAAGACACTATGTGTTCCACTGCCACTGCATCTAGATGGAGTGTTTTAGTATGGTAAATAAGGAGTTCATGAGTTCCTCTAGGTTTCTGTTGATACCAGGCAAGACGGGCATCAGAGTAACCTGCTTGATACACATTACTGCACGTTTTACAGTTCAGAGAGACTGTCTGTCCTGGGAGAACATATTTCACTGCAGGAGTCTGAGTCACAGTGAACTGTCCTCTGGAATCATGAAAAATAGAATAAAACATTTATATGAAATGAATATCACATATATTAAGCAATTGTTCTGAATAAAATATTTACATTAATATACATTATACTTTTGTGTAGATTAAATAATTGTTCAACAACAA